>NC_056542.1:1954174-2254174 GCF_910596095.1 Thunnus maccoyii | reverse complement strand
AATAAAAGAATTACAAAAAGCCTATTATTATGTAAATCAACATATTTTAAAATATACATGTCATAATTGTTAGGCATAATATTTATCAGAATTAATGAATTGCAGTAATGACAGATGAAATTGTCTAAGAATTTCACCAAATCATGGCAATACATATAGGTCAGTTTGAGGGCGTCTGTCAAGACCCAGTAAATGGATATTAACAATGGATCAGACACGGATAGACTTTCCTGCTACAACAATACATGAGGACACGAGGAACACATGGGGAAATAAATGAGGTACAAACAATGATTAGACTAAAGAAGGAAATAAAATTTCACAGCTCCTAACTGCTGCCAGCAGCAGGATCAGCAACTTGGAGAGCTGATCAAGTCCTGACAACTGTGTATGATTATTTTTTACATGATTAAAATTAATGATTTAATTTCTGAACAATATTTAACAAATGTTCTTTGACATTTTTGAGATTGCAATGATCAGGTTTTCATACTTTCAGCAATTAAAACCCCACTGATTTTATCTGTTACTCCATGATGGAACAAAATGAGAACCAAAGCTGTAATTAAAAATATAAACCTTTTCAAAAAAACAAACAAAAAGAGATTTGCAACAAATTAATGAACAGGATCCTAAACTGGTGGTCTGGGGCTGGCCTCAAGAGGGTCCAGGAGCAGCAGGGGCCAGTGTGCTTGTTATGTATTGTGCACTTTCACTTTGCGCATGAGCAGATCCATTTCCTCTGCAGAGAAGTGCTCCTTCTTACCACTTGGCAAATGCGCCATTATAATAGTTATCTGCCAAGGTGCAAGCGCACCTGGCTTTTAAAGGGAATGGGAGATGACGCTCTGATTGGTTTATGCATGTTGCGCCCACAACACACCCATGATTAATAAGAGACCAAGGACAACCCTTTTGAACCATGCGCTTGGTGCTGCAACCATTTTTCTGCTGTTAAACTAGCAAAAGTGGATTTGGACACACCCTGAATGCACTTGCGCCATGCACTTCAGACTGTGTGCTTTGGATCGTTAAAACAGGGCCCTTGGAGTTGTACCAGATATTTTTAAAACTGCTTTTGTTCAACTGCTGCTGAAGGGACAAGGCTTAGACTCCTAGAAAAGGTAGTGCTCGACCAACTACGACAGGTACGAAGTAATGACGGTATTTTTTTAGAAGTTTCAATCTGGGTTCTGCAAGCCACACAGCACAGAAACTGCCCTCCTTAGAGCCACAGATGATTTACTGATGGCTGCAGACTCTGGTGCATGGTCTGTATTACTATTTGCTTGACCTCAGTGTAGCATTTGATACCATCCACCATTCCATCCTAATAGACAGATTAAAGCAGTGGGCAGGTATTACTGGAATGCTCTGGACTGGTTTTTCTCGTACCAAGCCAACAGGAAATTTCTCATTTCTATTGGGGAATATACCTCACGAAGTGTTCAGACTAATCATTGAATACCACAAGGATCATGTTACCCCTGCAATAGATAATTTGTCATCACAACATCTCCTTTCATAGCTATGTGGATGATACACAGCTGTACCTGTCATTTAAACCTTCTGACACCAGTAAATTTGCCTCATCACATAACTGTCTACATGACATAAAAAGGTGGATGTCCCAAAATGTCTTAAAATCTAGCTCTGACAAGACAGAAGTTCTCATCATTGGTACTGAATACATCTCACAAAAATACAGCCACTCCTTGCCTCCTCCACTCCTCCACCAAAACAAAGCAATTCTCACACATCACACCAATCTTGGCTTCACTGCTCTGGCTTCCAGTCAGTTTTAGAATCCATTTTAAAGTGCTTTTAATCACATAAAAGGCTCTAAATGGTCTTGCACCAGAGTATATACCTGAGTTCCTTACACTGTACTGTCCAAACAGGCCCCTCAGGTCTGCCAGTCTGGGTCTTCTAATTATTCCAGAGTCCAGATTAAAAACAAAGGGGGATGGAGTCTTGCAGTACTGGCTCCTTGGCTCTGGCCTCCCACCAAGCATCAGATCAGCTTACTCTGTCACTGCCTTTAAATCTCGGCTTAAAACGTGTTTTTATAGAATGGCTTTTCCTAAAGCTGATAGACTACATTTCTATGTTCATGAGCTATGTGATTTTTTTCTTTCATTGAGAGTTTTCATCTTTTTCTTCTTTCATTGAGTATTTATCCTTTTTGTCTTTCTTTGAGAGTTTTTATTTTTATTTGTGTAGATATATAAATATACGTGTATATGTATGTGTATTTATGTTTTTGTTTCATTATGCAATTGTTCCTAATGTTATGTTTTTGAATTTCCAGTCCTTTGGAAAGCACTTTGTGATTATTGTTTGAAAAGTGCTGTATAAAAAAAATATTATTATTAATATTATTGTTATTATTATTATTATTCTTTATTCAGATTGAGGTACTGCAGTTTGTCAGAGATCAGCTGTGTTTCTCTGGCCTCAGCTCTGAAGTCCAACCCCTCCCATCTGAGAGAGCTGGATCTGAGCTTCAATGAACTGCAGGATTCAGTAGTGAAGCTGCTGTGCGATTTTCTGGAGAGTCCATACTGTAGACTGGAGACTCTGAGGTCAGACACCATTTTTTATTTCTGTGCTGATATTAATAAGATTTGAAAGTTGTGTTGACACTAAACTGCAGATATAAAGTTGATATTATGCTGATCCAATATATTATTGGTAAAGTATTTTGTCTTCTTCAGTGGTTTAGTCCATTGAGTGTGTCAGAGCAATATTGAGCTGCACATTTAAAACCTTCATATAACAAGAAAAATCCTGCACTGGATAATTTCATTCTTCAAATAAAAGAGAAAACATTGAGTCAGACAGTATCAAATTTAATATCCAGCATTTACTTGTTTCAACACTTTTTTTGAAGCTATGCAGTTTTTCTGGTGACACCATTCCATTAAATGTAGATATATTGAACATCATCTTCTTCCCAAATCCCCAAGATCTATCCTGACATATTTGGTATCTTTGTAAATGTTGGGATCTTGAGTAGAATCTTAAGTAAATTCTGTTGTATTTTACTTGTTTGGCTGAAACAACATGAGTTTGCACAGATGGAGTTACTGGTGGAGCTGACAGAGTTTAAGAGGTGAAGGCATTAAGTGTTTCTTGAAGTGGCAGCATGTTGTCATTAATATTAATTAGAGCTCTTTTTTACTGTTTGTATTTGACAGTTTTTGAACTGCATCCTGGTTGTTTCGGGTGTTTGGAGTTTCCATTTTCTAAACTTCTACATTCTAAACCTTCTTCAGCTCTAAACAAATGATGAAATATTGAATGATTTGTCTGCTAAAGTGACATCATTTATTCTTTATTCAGACTGAGGTGCAGCAGTTTATCAGAGATCAACTGTGCTTCTCTGGCCTCAGCTCTGAAGTCCAACCACTCCCATCTGAGAGAGCTGGAGCTAAGCTACAACAAGCTGCAGGATTCAGGAGTGAAGCTGCTGTGTGATTTTCTGGAGAGTCCACACTGTAGACTGAAGACTCTGAGGTCAGGTCACTGGCTGTCTGTTACTATTGTTGATCATAATGTTTAATAACTGAACCTAATTTATGTACACACATAACTTAAATCCTTCAAGCCAATTTCCTGTAGTCTGTCATCATAAAAGATGACTAATCTTAAAGAAACTGTAGAAAATGTCCACTGTTAGTTGTTAAAGAAATTTAATGTTGATAATTTTTGGTCATCTGTATACAGAAGATGCTCTCAATTAATATCTGTTTTCAATTGATAGTTTACTTGCTCAGGAAGAAATATTTTTTAGGTTTACATTAATTTTATTGTGTTTTAATGAATAATGGTTCTTTACTGATAATGATCCTTCAGAACACACACACAGGGACACAGAGATCAATGCAGGTGTTCAAAGTTTCAGTGTAGTAATTTTTTATGAATCAGTGTTGACATCAGAATCAGAACCAAGTATATTGCCAAGTAGAGTTGCGCATACAAGGAATATGCCTCAGTATCGTGGTGCATAACAGCCAAAATACACACAAAATTACGTAATCCTAAATAATATAAAAAAAGACATTTACAATACAAGCTATGTAAAATATATTTTAAGTCAGAAGAGCTGTTACAGGTTTAAATTTTAAATTGAAGAGAATGAATATGTGTCCGAATGATGTGATGACATTTGGATGGTATCTGTAGAAGGCTGACATTATGATAATCCACAATAACACAATGACAAAGTTGCTCTACTCATTTCAGAGAAAGCTCATTCAGGGTGTTTACATACACTTCAGTGACCAGGTTACAGTCGACTTTCTCCAGTCAGCTGAGTTCTTAAATGTCATGTTAACAAGTAACCTTGTTTCTGTAATCAGGATCTGGGATTAGAGAAACCTGGTTCCTGTAATCAGCGTTGGGAACTAGAGAAACTTGGCTCTTGTAATCAGGATTGCAGATTAGAGAAACCTGGTTTCCACAGGTAGATTTCTCCTGGAGAACTCTGATCTCTCTGTCTTGTATACAGTTGCTAAATGTTATCGTGTTCCTTATCAGCTTTTTACGATTGAGTGTAGTAGTGGTGTACTCTGTCATGCATTGTGTGATGAATGAGGTGCACACCATCACGTTTGGTTCCAACCAGCTGTGTATTCTAATAATAATAAAGATATTAGGTCTCCCACAGCAAGTTTCATGGTAACAACCTCCAGAAATTACAGAAACATGATACAGCAGACTGGTAACAGAGTTTAGGGTGCACCCCTCAAGTCTGCAGGGGCCCAGCAGAGGGTGCTCATGTTACACACAACACGTAAGTCTCAGTGTTAACTTATAAATTATAATCAGATTAACAAAATAAATAGTAAGTAATATAATAATAAATCAGACAGGTGACTAGTAATAAATAAAAATCAGTGCACATCCAGTAATAATAGCAAAACACAGCTAGTAATGGCAAGTGGAATCATTAACTCTGTCACGTACATGATCATGTGCAGAACAACAGACTGCAGACAAAAAAGTAACATTGGAGCAGCTGGATGAAAGCAAAGATCATTACGCAGAGCGATGCAGCCTCGTATGTGTAAATAAATCCATCTTAAGTCTGACTAATACCTAAACTAACACAAAGCAGCATGTAGAAGTCTAAATAAGTTGGTTTCTAGTGCTGAACATTTAAATATTTGATAAATTCACATTGTGAGGAAAAGCTCTGCTCTGTCTGTACTTCTGTCACTGTGCTGTCAGTCTGCTCTGACACAAACACAAAACAAAAAGTCATAGAGTTACATCTTCACTCACTAATACAATTTAAATCAGTCAGCCATGTTTCAAGAATAAGGACAGGCTTAGTGGAGAAATCTTATTACTGGCCTGCTGCATGTACACAAGGATTTACAGTAACCAGGTTACTATAGGGAATGTAAACACACTGACTGAAGAGGACTATACATTTCAAACCTGAACACATCTGATGGATTTTAAATTGATTTTTTCCTTCATTTATTCTTTATTCAGATTGAGATACTGCAGGTTGTCAGAGATCAGTGGTGCTTTTCTGGGCTCAGCTCTGAAGTCCAACCCCTCCCATCTGAGAGAGCTGGAGCTTAGTGACAACAAGCTGCAGGATTCAGGAGTGAAGCTGCTGTGTGATTTTCTGGAGAGTCCACACTGTAGACTGGAGACTCTGAGGTCAGTTCACTGACTGTCTGTTACTATTGTTGATCTTAATGTATAACAACAGAACCTAATATATGTACATACATAACTTACATCCATAAAGTTAATTTCCTTTTTTCATATTTTCATTTTTGTATTGTACAAAGTTTAATTTGTAGTTGTAAAAGATGACTGATTCTTAAAGAAATTGTAGAAAAAAAATGTCCATTGATAGTTGAAGTAATTTACTGATGATAATTTTTGGTAGAGTCACATCTGTATACAGATCCTCTCAACTAATAGCTGTTTTAAATTGATAAAGTTTACTTGCTGAAGATTTTTTTAGGTTTACATTAATTTTAATTTGTTTTACAAAATAATGTGTCTTTACTGATATTGATCCTTCAGGACACACACACAAAGAGGGACACAAAGATCAAAGCAAGTATCTAAAGTATCAATACAATATTTTTTATGAATCAGTGTTGACATCAGAATCAGAACCAGGTTTATTGCCAAGTAGGGTTGCACATACAAGGAATTTGCCTCAGTCTTGTGGTGCATAACAGTCAAAATATGCAAAAAATTAAGTAATAATACAGACATGGCCAAAACTATTGGTACCCTTGTATTATTGAAATAATGCACCATTCACCCTGAATAGTGTTGAAATTAAAAGATATTATTGTCAATTCATGTCTATGTTTGGTTTGCAGTGGAGCAAAACAAAAAAGTTGTGAATAACTGAATTCATGCTTATTCTACAAAGACATTCTAAAATAGCCTGGACAAAAATATTGGTACCCTTTAGAAGTTGAAAGAAATAATTGATTTGTAGTGATACTTTAAGCAAACGATTGTGTTTTAATTAGTATCACAGGTGTTAGAAAAAAGGTAATAGGCAAATGTGGTCAACATAAAGGTTACAAGACCATCTCCAAAGAACTTGATGTTCCTTTGACCACTGTTGTCAATATTATTAAGTTTAAGGCCCATGGAACTGTAGCCAACATCTCTGGACGTGGTCACAAGAGGATAATTAGCCCAAGATTGAACAGAAAGATTGCTCAAATGGTTGAGAAAGAACCAAGGAAAACTTCAATACAGATCCAAGCTGATCTTAAAGTTCAAGGTAAAATAGTTTCAAGTCGCACCATCCGTCGCTGTCTGAAGGAATATGGTGGAAGACCCAAGAAGATCCCACTTGTACAAGGGAGACACAAACAAGCCAGACTAGACTTTGCCAAAATGCATGCATAGAGCTTTTTGGTAAATCACACCAACCCTATGTTTACAGAAGAAAATGAATATGAAGCCTTCAAAGAAAAGAACAACATGCCTACCATGTAATATGGGGGAGGCTCAGGGATGTTTTGGGGTTGCTTTGCTGCCTTAGGCACTGGGTGCCTTGAATCTGTGCAGGGCACAATGAAATCAGAAGACCATCAAGGCATTTTGAAGTGAAACATACAGCCCAGTATCAGAAAGCTATGTCTTAGTCACAGGTCATGGGTCTTCCAGCAGAATAATGATCCCAAACATATGTCAAAAAGTACGCAAGAGTGGATAAGAAGAAAACATTGGACAGTTCTGAAGTGGCCTGCTATAAGTCCTGATCTGAATCTCATTGAACATCTGTGGAAAGAGCTGAAACATGCAGTTGGGAGATGGCGCCCATCAAACCTGAGAGCCCTGGAGCGGTTTGCTCAAGAAGAGTGGGCTGAACTACCAGTGGAGAAGTGGAGAAACCTTATTCAGAGTTACAGAAAGCGCTTGACTGTAGTTATTACCCCCAAAGTCTGTGCTACAAAATATTAAGTTAAGGCTACCAATATTTTTGGCCATGCCATTTTAATTTGTTTTATTGTATTAAATGATATGTTAAGTTGTAAATCAAAAGCAAAGCTTCAGTTATATTCAATGTGAAATAAAGAATGATGGATACCATATATTCATGTCAGTTTCAACTTAATACAGAGAAAATTTAGTTGTTGTTTTTTTTTTTTAAAGAGGTGGAAGGGTACCAATATTTTTGGCCATGTCTGTATTAAAAAGAAAGAAAGAAATTTACAATACAAACTATGTAAAATATATTTTAAGTCAGAAGAGCTGCTACAGGTTTAAATTTTAGATTGAAGAGATAATAGATAACATTAAAACAGACAGGTGACTAATAATTAAATTCTGTGCGCATCCAGTAATAATAGCAAAACACAGCTAGTAATGGCAAGTGGAATCATTAACTCTGTTATGTCACGCAGAAAAAAAAGTAACATTGGAGCAGCTGGATGAAAGCAAAGATCATTACTCAGAGCGATGCAGTCTCATATTTTTTAATAAATCCATCTAAAGTCTGACTAATACTGAAACTAACACACAGTAGCATGTACAAGTCTAAATAAGTTGGTTTCTACTGCTGAACATTTAAATATTTGTTAAATTCAGACACTTTGACATTGTGAGGAAAAGCTCTGCTCTGTCTGTCCTCCTCTCACTGTGCTGTCAGTCTGCTCTGACACAAACACTCGCTCCAAAAGCACAAAACAAAAAGTCAGAAATCTCTCGCTAATACAGTTCAAATCAGTGAGCTACATTTCAGTACACATTTAAAACCTGAACACATCTGATGAATTTTAAATTGTTTTTTTTTCTGCATCATCTATTCTTTATTCAGATTGAGGTACTGCAGTTTGTCAGAGATCAGCTGTGTTTCTCTGATCTCAGCTCTGAAGTCCAACCCCTCCCATCTGAGAGAGCTGGAACTGGGTGGAAACGACTTGCAGGATTCAGGGGTGAAGCTGCTGTGTGATCTTCTGGAGAGTCCACACTGTAGATTGGAGACTCTGTGGTTAGTAGTGGATTTAAGTCAGTCCATGTTAATGAGCCCCTTTATTTGTCTCAGAGGTGATATTTTGGATGATACGGTTATCATCCAATCAAAGATCCAGTATTTCCAGGTACAGTTAATAGTTTCTTACGTTAGTGTTGAAGGTGTGAGAGGAGAATGGAGCAGAGTATTGAATTCATATTTTCATTAACTGACTGGCATCAGTTGCTTTATTCATGCTTTGCCATCATTGGCTGATTCATCAGCTTCTTGGCTACCAGCTGACCAGTCACATCCTTTCATATTCATACAGGTGTACATATGTATAAGCTGACACTTCTCATTGATTACTCTCAACCACCTCAACCTCCTTCTTATGGCTGAAGTGTTTATCAAAGCTGATTTAACTAAAATTTAAGAGCCTTTTCCTTCAACTCTAACTGTATAATCATTTGCTATAAATGGTCATTTCTCTGACGTAAGTGTCTCTGACTGAAATATATTAGTATATATATGTGTCTAGGTTCTATGATTCTAAAGGTTTACCTGTCACGTCAACTGGAAACCAGAAGATGAGTGGTTATGTGGAGGAAGAGGACAAATCAGAGTCTCCAGTATCCACTTGTGTGTCCAAACATCATCCTCTGGACTTCAATGATGAAGCTGGACCCTCAGACCTAAAGTAAGAGATTGTTCCTACTGAGAGCAGTTCAGTAATTTACCTTAATGTGAGCAAGAACCTTTGCATTTATTCATCATAAATTTAATTGAAAAGGGAATTTAATCTTCCCTTCGAGGAAATTTTCTGGGTGATGTATATTTGGCCAAAACTGGGGGTGTAAATATTAATATTGCTGAGCTATGTTTATGCCTTGGGACGCACCACAATTCCAGATTACTCCCCACTTCATGTAAATTAACTTGTAGCTGGATTAGAAAGTCCAGATGATGATAAATAGTTTGGTGGTTGTGTTGAATCACCAGAGTTATCTTGAGTGAACAAATAGAGTCTGATTATTTGAACCATCTACATAAGACAGTCCAGCTAACTGCTGTGTTTGTATTTATTCTTACAGGATGGAGGACAGACAAAACAATGCTGCACCTGACAGACATAAAGGAGGTGAGTGTGGGACTGTGACGTGACAAAATACACATCTGAAGACAACTAGTTGAGATTGTGTCTGTGGATCCCTGTGAAGTCTGTTTCTGACTAAGCTCTGATCACCAGTTTTTACTCCAGTTTGAATGCACCATAGTGGGTTCATTCACTTATCAGGGATTCAGAGTGAAAACAGCCCTGAGTTAAAACAAAATAGGAGGCTGTTTTGGTGGGGTGTGTTGTTAAGGTACAGTTTAGACAGGAAATACCATCCAGGAAGTCCAATCATAGGTTTGAAGTTTTAGAAGATGCCAAAATGCTGCATAGCAGTTTGCAATACTCAGACAGGATTTTACATCTCTGGAGAGTTATCTTGGTGGAAACTATTTTATCTCTTGTTGTGACGATCATTAGGTAAACTGTTGAAATACGGCGTTCACATAACAAAGGAATTCACCAGGAATGTACCTACAGAATGGTGTTCCTCAGCCTTGTCATTGATTCTACAAGTCTCTGGAACTCTTCTGGAGGGATGAACACCATTCTTCAAAAAGATATTCCCTCATTTGATGTTTTGATGATGGTGGTGGAGAGCACTGTCTAGCACATCAGTCCAAAATCTCCCATAGGTTTTCAATTGGGTTGAGATCTAGTGTCTGCGAAGGCCATAGTATATGATTCACATCATTTTCATACTCATTAAACCATTCAGTGACCCCTTGTGCCTCATGAATTGGGGCATTGTCATCCTGGCAGAGAATACTCCCATCAGGATAGAAATGTTTCATAGGATAAAGGTGTTCAATCAGAACAACTTTGTATTGATTTGCAGTGACCTTTCCCTCTAAGGGGACAAGTGGACCCAAACCATTCCCCCCAAAGCATAACAGAGCCACTGGATCCTTTCACTGTAGGGGTCAAGCATTTAGACCTGTGCCGGTTTTTCCTCCAATTTTTCACCCGTCTGTATGAGATTTCTCCACACAGTTTCTTGCTGTGTGATGTCACATTTTGTTGCAGCATAAGTTGAGCCAGGTTCCATTTTTTTGCTGGACGAGCCTGCATTGTGTTTCTGTGGCTCGCTGTGTTGTCAGACTGCCTCCATTCAAAGGAATGGGAGGGCTGCGTCTTTTCATACAGAGCAAATGTCTGAAGGTCTGAGTGCAGCCTTAAAAAGTGTCAGGTCCATCTTTGTCAGAAGATAATTGCCTAATATCAGTCTCAAGTTGGTCTTGGAAATTTGAAACAGTCATTTGCACTGTGCATTAGGAACCATTGCGATCGCAAAATCTTTAAATCACGGTTTGAAATTTTGTAAAATATGCTTACTCGTTTTCTGGCAAAGAGTTAGATGTTCAGATATATATGTCTCTCATGTCTGTACGGTAAACATGAAGCTACAGCCAGCAGGGAGTTAGCTTAGTTTATCTTAACATAAAATCTGAAAACTCCTGAAAAAATCCTGAAAACTGTAGTGGGACATTGTTGATTTTACACTTCAGTTTTTGTACAGATTTAACAAATGAGATATAAGATGTTAATCAGTGAGCATTAGGTGCTGGTAGGTGGATTTTTTTGGACAGAGCCATTTCCTGTGTTTCCTCTGTTTCGTATAATTGTGAACTCAATATTTTGGGGTTTTAGTCTGTTGGTCAGACAAAACAAGATACTTGAAGTCATCACATTGCACTCTGGGGAACTATAATAGACATTTTTAGAATTTTCTGGTATTTTCTCCTGCTTTGTTCTGATCTATTTTGGCTGTTGGGAAAGATGTGTTGTCTCACTGCAAGAAGCTCTTCAGTTTGAATCTCAATCATTTCTGTTTTGAGTTTGGATTTTTTCCTTGTGTTCAGAAGTCCAAAGAGATGGAGTGATAATTTAAAATGTTGCTGTGTTGACGGATTGTGCAAAACAAGAAAGTTTGTTCCACTGCAATAATTGAAATAATGGAATAAAAACATACTTGATGGACACTTTGTAAATCCAATTTTACTTTGGTTTTGTGGTAATTTCTTTGTTCAAACTTGATCTTGAATGAAACATGACTGTGCTTGGTCTGGAACTTATTACAGTATTTCTTTGCCATTTTTACTTTTTTGGAGGGTTTCCCAGTAGAGGACAACAGGAGACATGTGGAGAAAGTCTGTGTCCAGCCTTAAACCCGGACTTTGTGTTGCAGCTTTTTGTATGTGTCTTAGTCCACTGGGTCAGAAGGATGTCCAGAAGTGAGTTTAACATCGGCTGTGTGTCTTCTTCTCTACATCCAATGGCTCTACCAGATCCGTCCACATCCAATACAACTCTTGATGTGTCTGTAGACAACAGAGAGGTTCAGCTGTATCCTGATGATCCAGAGAGGTTGAAGCAGCAGCAGCAGCTTGTGTGCAGAGAGAATCTGACTGGGACAAATTACTGGCAGGTAGAATCAATACAAATGTCCACTTTTTACTAACATGTTTATTAATTTGTTATTGATCAGACTCAGGTTCCTCCATAGGGTAGTACTCCTTATGTCTAACCTCCAAACATGATCTCTTGTCATCTGTATTATCTTCAAGCCCTCTTTTCCTCTCCTCTCACTCTTTCTTTCTCCATTACAAAGTCATTCTAATTCATTTCTACCACCTCATCTGTGAAACCACCAGCTGCTGTCCAACGTAGCCTTGCAGGATCATTTCATTGGAGAATGTAAAGTGAAAGAGCAACTGATCTTTTAGTCAGTTTGAAAGTGTGCAGGTGGAGTAGAAACTGAAGCCGTGAGGATCCTGTCAGCTGTACAACTGTGAGAGCAAGGTGGTCGGTTTCTGTAACTAATGATGTCACTCTCTACATTTTAGGTCTTCAAACCCATAGTGCGGGCAGAGTCTGCAAACATTTCATACAGGTAACCAAAACATAAGATGCAGAATATTTCAACCATCAAACTCGTCCACTCCTTTCAGAGATGACACTTGACTTTTAACACTTTTAATACTCTTCAAACTCCTGCAGCTGCTGCTTCACTCACATCTTGTCCAGCAGTTCAGTTTCGTCTCCAGCTCTTTAAACACTGCAGCAGACACAGCACATTTTCTTCAGCAAATTCATTCTTTAGTTTTTATTCATTCAAACCAGAAAAAAGGCTGGATGAGCTTGTGTTTGTGTTGTGTAAACAGCTCCTCTGTGTCATACAGGTTCAGGTGTCCTGGTCCAGGTGTGTTCCGTTGCACTTTTACTGGACTGGTGTTTGTTATGGCTCAGGAGGCAGAGCTGCAGTACAGGACTGTCCAATGGGATGAGAGCCTCCTACATCCAGCTGGCAAGATGGCTGCAGGGCCGCTGTTCAACATCCAGAGTCCTGACGGTGCTGTCAGTCAGCTCCACCTGCCACACTGTGAAACCATGGATGGTAAGCTGATTATTGTGCTTTTTGAGTTTTATTAAAACAACAATAAGACGCCTGTTGGTGCCCCCTACAGGCTGCAGACTTCATTACAGCCACAAGATGAACACTCAGATGACTTATCTGTTTATCTGTTCTTAGTCTTAATAACAGTGGAGCTAAACATGTAAACTTTGTTCTGAGGGTGGCCCTAGAGGAAAATAAAAAGGGTTCATCATCTGGGGAACATGAATGTGTTCAGTAAATTTCAGGGAAATATGATATTATACGATATCTTGTATATTAGTGGAGTATTTGACCTGATGGTGGCACAAGAGAGAGGCACTGACATACTCTGGGACTGTGAAAGAGGACTGCACATTTTACTTTGTACATACACTGTGTATGTTTGTATTTTGACACACAGTTTAGCCTGTAATTTTATTTATCTAGAAATTAGTACATTTAAATACTTTTTCTTTAACACTGTTCCATAGCATGTTGTGTTGGGACAAAAACAGAGATTAAAAAACATTCAAAGAATCAGTCCTTTTCCACAGCATTTGTCCAGGTTTAGAGTTGTGGTGTTTGCCCAACATGGGAAACTGTTTCATTCTTCACTGACCAGACTGAGTGTCCTAGAAATCAAATAAAATTAGAACATAAATAAACGCAATGAACATAATAAAATTAACATTATGAAATTGGTGTTAGTAAAATAATCTGTGTTTTCACAGCTCCACTCCCTGAAGGTGTGCTGTCTGTTGTCCACATCACTGATGATGGAATGAGCATCCTGGAGCCGCTGGAGATTACAGACACTCATGTGGTTGTGAATGTCCCTCACCTCTCTGCTTTTGGCCTGGTCTGGGATTTTGTCATGAGGTTTGCCAACATCACACGGACAATTAATGGCCAGGTTCTGCTGTTCCTCCGACCTCCGGACACACATGATCGAATACTTGATGTATTTCTGCTGCAGGACAACATTCCTCTGAGTGAGGTAAAACTATCTGTCATACAGTATGTGCTTACCATCAGCCTGAACTTGTGTTTTAAACCGCAGCTATTTCTATACTAGGCCACTACTTTTATACTAACGTCTCACTCCTCTATACCTGTTATCAAACCTTCTCAAGCTGTGGTAAGAAAAGAATGATTGTCTAATCTGACCTGGAAATCGTCAGAATACTCTTACGTTTTTAGTTGTTTTTTTCTGGGTTATCTCTAGAGTGCATTATTGTCTCTCACAGTGTCACTTGTGATATCACCACTAGGTTGTGTAAATGTTGAATAGTGGGCTAAATTAATATAAAATTAAATATCTAGGTATTCCATATGGCAGCGTGATGCTGCCACCATGAAAAAAAAAAAGTTTGTTCAGTTTCTTGTTATAAACTTTTCAAGTTTTAACAAGACATTTTTCATGTTATTCCAAGATATTCTCCCAGAATACATTTTTTAAAATAAACTTTTCTTGTTATATTTAACAACATAAAACTTTGTCTATATTTTCAACATAGAACTGCTTCCACAGGATCTCCTTTAAAAACATTACAGTGTTACATGCTGCCACTGCAGTGATGGAGGCTTGTTTAATTCCACCTGTAACTCATCTAGATTTGTCTATAGCTATCCAGCATGTACAATAACAGAATATGAATAGTACAGAGAAGTCATTGTCTATATATCTGAGAATAAACACCATAGTAAAAATGTCCTATCACTGAAGGTTAAAGTCCAGCAAGGAGAAGCTGAGTACATCAAGATCGCTTCTGACTGTCATCTCAGCACTGATCAAATTTACAGTGTTCACTGTGAACCTGAGGCCTCCACAGTACAGCCTGAGGTGAGTCAGTTCTGATAAACTTCTAATGGTTACAAACTTAATTATTATATGTACAGGTTTGGAAAAAATAGATTTATGATCAGAGTGCTAGATAAAAAAAAAATTACAACAGGTATGAAAATTACACTTTTCCTCTGGTTTTCAGCATGTACCATTTCACACAAAATATGGACCAAATTTCTTCCCAACATTTGAGGTTTTCCTCACTACAAACCAAGAGAGAGTGACTTTGATGGTCCAAGACCAAGAGGGAACACAAGTGTGGAAATGTGTCGTGTGTCTGACAGGTAAAGCTTTCACCCTGCTGCAGCAGAACTTCACCCCATGTCATAGTTAAGACCCCAGTTGCAATTCACAATCCACAAGATATTATTGCTCTAACAATGAATCAAAGATCCACTTCTGGATTTGTCATGCAGCCTTCAGACAATGTTACAGAATTCCGAAGGGTTGTATTTAAGAAAGCAAAAAGATGTATTTTAGATACATCTATCTGGATGAAAAAATATTTGTTCCACTGAATGATGGAAAAGATTTTTAACACATTTCCTTTCTGACTCAAAACATAGATGGCAGCCCACCAGCTACCCGGAGAACAAATTTAGTCAAAATTTTGGAAAATGGTTAAAAATCTTTTTTATCATTCAGTGGATTAAATGTTTTTTCATCCAGATGGTTAGAGGAGTGTTTAAGGATTCTTGAAATGCATTTTAGAAAAAAGGTATGTTATAAACGATGATGGTTTCTCAAACATCACAGATTAATTATCTTTTAGAGAAACTGATGGTTATCTCTGTACCTGTTTATGTGAAAAGTGGCAGTGTTGCATTGCATTTTAATGAACTTAAGCATGACGTTAGTCATCTCAGATATATGGGCATACATGTGGTTAATATGCTCAAACATGGAGGGAATAGGTACAGACTGTTGCTCCAGACAGAAGCTTTTTGGATTGATTTTGTGCAAACTCTTACACCTAATGGCTTAAATGAGGATTTTTCTTTGACATGTTTTTTGTAAAGAAGTTGTTTTTGAATTGCCAGCTACTTGGATAGCCCCTTCCCTTCTCTTGCCATATGGAGATTTTGTTAAAATGTTCATAATTTCTAAAAGATCTCTGTTTAAAAGTGACTGTTGAGTTATTAAACAACAGTCTTTTCTTCTTTTCTCTGGTTATCTTCCAGGTCCAAGAAGGGAAAATCTACAGCTGAATCTCCCAGCAGGGGACAGCATCCCAGCAGAGGAGAGGCTACGCTTAGTTCGGAGACAGTTTGTTAGCAGTGTGTCTGAACCTAATCTAAACACGCTTCTGGATAAACTTTTTGAGTGTGGTATTATAAATGATGATGAAATGCAGTCAGAACACAAACAGGAGGAAACAAAGCTCGAGAAGTGATCGACATGGTGCGAAGAAAGGGAACTGAAGCCAGCTCAATTTTTATTGTCGCCCTCCATAAAGTGGATCGAAACCTTTCCAGACTGCTCAAATTAAGCTGAGTGTGATGATAAACATGTATAATAGCTGGCTCTTTTACAGTCTCAGGTTACTTATTGTTATCTTTAAATGAGATGTTTTGACCTTAAAAGCTGTGTTTTTAATAAGGGGACTTTCACTCAGGTTGTAAAAAGGGCCTTTAGAAAGAGATCCAACAAAACTTGGACTACATTGGATAGATTTTGAGCAGAGAACAATTCCACTTAGAGGTTGTGTCTGCAAATATGAACTAAAACAGATGCTGCTGCTGTTAAATGAGACCTCAAACAAAAGACTCAAACAGAAGGTTTGTGAGTAAAGCTATTGGTCTAATGCAATAATTATAATTAAAAGTGCAGTCAGACCTTTTTCTAATTCAATATAAAAGCCTTAACTGAGTAGTTACTTATCCCTCTCAAACAACGAGAATGATCACCTTTCTAGATCTCTGCCGCTTTTTTAGAGCTTTAAGAAGGTACATTCTTAAGTAGCATATGTAACACATTAATTTGACATGTAGAGTTAACTTTGGTGGTTCTGTGTTCAAGTTCAAGATCTGTGCAGAGATGGGGTTAACTTTTTACATCAGCTCTACATCACTCCACCTAAATTACACAAATAAAAAACTCAAATCTCTCACCTCTCTGCTTCAGATTTGGCTTAAATGAAGGTAAATTCTTACTTTCCACCTGTTCTTTTCCCCCAAATATACAGTTTTTGGACAAATGTATGCAGTATTTTTTTTACACATCCATGGGCTTAATTTCCAAGTGGACCCTGAAATTTGCTTGTCAGGTAACTTCACCAGCTTCAACCTTGGTCATCATGACAAAGCTGTTAAGCTCACAGAAATCTTATTTATTATTGCCGAATATGTGTGATGTGAGAATGGTAGAAACAAGAGTAAATCCTTTTACAACATAGAGCAGTCTTTTATTGATTATATTAAAAACTTTCCTCTCAACCAGATTGACCTGTCTTAGACACATTTATCTCAATTTATTGAATGTATTCTGGATTGCGCCAAACTGAAGATGATGTGGTCTGATGTCAAATGAAGAAAGAGGAAAGAAAACATATCAGCAGGTCAGAGTTTGAATGTTGTTCCTTGTTTCCACCACTAGATGGATACAGAACATTATTGACAAACAAAGAGGCTGCACCACCTGAGAGAAATGAAGGACTGAAAAACAACAGATCCCTTTTGAGAAAGATTTTTGAGTTCAAGTTATACACAGAGTAAATTAGTGCACAGATTTTGTGGTGCCAGGGTAATTATAGAACCTTTACATTGAGAATACAGGAACAAACTGGAACTAAAACAGAAGACGGTGTCTGTTTGACA
Source organism: Thunnus maccoyii (assembly GCF_910596095.1). NCBI lineage: Eukaryota > Metazoa > Chordata > Actinopteri > Scombriformes > Scombridae > Thunnus > Thunnus maccoyii. The sequence continues at coordinate 2,236,567 of NC_056542.1, read as the reverse complement.
TTAGCAGTAGTATTTTAACCCTCAAATCGCTTCTAATCTAATTTCATAACTTTTCATTTTTCGGTGGTCCGGGCTTTAAAAAGTAACCTTAGTGCAAAACTGCTGCTTCTAAAATCTTTTCATCAACATCATCATTACATCGTTGTTACACCACAGCCATCGTCATCTTCATCAGTCATATCATCATCATATTTACACTCTAAAAACTTTGGTGTGTAGCATTTGAACATTTCTGACTTTGATGACTCCTTGTAAAATAAAACTTCTTCTTCAAAAGCTACATTTTATACCATGAGAATCATTTGAAAAATGCTGTAAACACATGAGACAAGCAGCAAGTTTTAGTTCTGACCTACATGTGAAACAAAAATAACATGAAGTGCAGAAAACAATAAAGCATAAACCAACAGGATTCATTGAACACCAAGAACAAGGTTCAGTTCATGATACAAATAAAGAGCTTATAAAACAAACTTTGAACAAATCAGTCAAAGAATTACAAAATGCTTTTTACCTTGGAAAAAGTACACTAGTGTTTACACAATGACGGCAACAGCAGAGCAACTGAAAGTACCTTGTACCTCACAGTACAGACTCACAGGTTGTTAAAAGGTTTGGTTGGGAAGCTCCAGGTTACAGGATGTTGAGTTCCTGCAGTGAAAACAGGATTTCAGAGTCTCCAATGAACCTTCAGGTGTTTGGACTGTGGGAGGAATCCCGCACACATGCAAACTGTCTGTACACAGAAAGAAGCAGCCCACACCCAGTGATGTGACGACACCACAGAATTTATAATGTACAAAAACAGGCAACAAAACATCAGACACAAGCAAAAATCCAGAACTAGACATCAAGACTCAAATGTGAAATCCTCTTCTTTATTAAACACTCATGACACAAGGCCTCTTGGCTCTTGTATTGTTTGGCTGTTCTGTAAACAGATACACCAGTTGCTCTTCCTCTCTTGTATTTCTGACAGAGTAGCGGCTCAATTAATGTTTGAGACATGGCTGCTGTTACCATCTGTAACCACCAGGTGTCACCAAATCAACCAGGACTGAAATCTGAAGGGTTAGAACTTTAAACATTAATTTTTATCATGTGTCTGTGTGTCAGCCTAATATTTTTGTGCACATTTATGACTGTATGCTAAAGGACCTCTCATTGCAGTGATTCACAATTGTTGAAAAACCTATTTTATAACATGTTTTATACCGCTATTGACAGCTGACTCCTCACTCCTCTTAACCAGCTGGTCGGGGCTGCAAATGATCAACAACTGCAGCAAAAGGCATTTCTGGCAATCAGCTACGCTAAAAACAAGCCTTACCTAGTTTGTTGCAGGCCACATTTTGGTCTTTGTCATGGCTCAAATACTGACATCTATAGAAAGGTTTGGTCTCATCTTGAACCAGAGCATCTGCAGATTAATTCCATATCCAATATGTTATGATCCACTAAAGTTAGGCACAATACAAGATGAATAAATCTCTGTTTTTGTTAGCCTCGCCACCATCTTGACTGTAAGGGAGCCGGGAATTTCCTTTTCAGTAAAGTTCCTTTACAGTACTTAAAGTACTAACCGAGCTAAACACAAATCCATTGAAAGTTTTTAAATTGGTCAAAGTATGAGGCTACAGTACAAGTTTTTCTTAACATCTTTTTTTGAGTCGTTAGTCACAAGGGGTTGCTGTTTTTTGATTTTCCACGAAAACACCTCTAGAACAATAAGTTAGGAATTTCAGATCTTCATAATTTTAAATACACAAATAGTCTGGACTCTTACAATATAGATTCAAAAAGAAAAATGATAATCTGTTGCTTTTTCTTGTTCCAGTCTTGACATGTTGCAGACCATAGAGACATTTTATATAGTATTCCTATGGGATTTTCAATATTCTGTTTATTATATCATATAAACATCTTGAAATCTGTACAAAAGGCAGTTTATATTTAACTGAATTTCAAAATGTCTGACTTTAAAATTCAAAAGCATTGCATTTAAAATGTAATGCATAAAATATTTCACAGTCCAGTAGTTCACATACAGTATTTCACAAACAGTAATTCATGCAAATTGTAATTATGAGGAATATTTAACTTCAGAACTTTATTATACAATTGTATAGTGATTATTATATGCTCCTCAAAAACATATGATGGAAAAAGGAATGCATATTAATGATGAAAAATGATAATAAAAAGCCAAGTGACGATAGTTTGCTGATATATTCACCCTGCAAGAAACTGTTCTTTTACTATTCCCAGAGCTACAAGCCTCCTTATATCCTGTACTTGTGGTGTATGTTCATATTGTTGGGCAATAAGACAACACATGAGTACAAACAGACTGTTTCTTTCTGTCAGGGTTTTTTCTTCATTCTTATCTGTGATCTGAATCTTCTCCACATCCGCTGGTTTAACTCTTCAGCAGTTTTGTCATCCTGTGTTGACAGAGATGGTGACAGCAGATCAGTTTCTGCAAATTTACAGACATTTGAGTTGTAAATTCGTAAAACCACAATTTACTATTTTATATTTTTCCATATTTCAGAAAGTGACACTGAAGAATGTTTTGCAGCTTATGGTGAATCATTTAGGGGGAAATTCACTATTTTCTCTGCCTTACTTAAGTTGTATTTTTCATTACATACTTATAATTTAAGTTAAACAAATATAATAAAAAGATATTTGTATATTATATAGAATATTATATTAATATTAATTGATATGTATGGAGAATATTTCAAAAACAAGGTTACAAAGTGCTTCACATAACAGAAAATACACAGCGCTATTACAGAATAGAATAAAGACAGTGAAATCCAGAAATACAATAAAAAAATAATAATAGTATTTAAAAATTATTTAAAAACAAGAATAAAAAGATAAATCAAAAGCCAATTTATAAAGAGTCTTTATCGTGGGACATCTTTAGAAATGTGTATTATTTCTTAAAATTTTGACTCTACAACCCCTTTCATAGTTTATACTTTGAAAGACACTTCATCTGACACAAATCTCTATCAGTCCCTTTATTTCAATATTAATATTTTAATTTCAATATTTCATACAAATATTAATATTTCAGCTCCTTTCAGCACATTCACTTTAAGAACTGAAACATGAACTCCTTTTCAGCGCTTCCGTTTAACAGTCAATTAATTTCATTTCAATGATTCTGTTTCAAATCCCACTTTGACTTCTTTCAGAGCTTCAACTTCATGTCCAACTTCAGTTCTTTTATGTTTAAAATCAGAGGCTCCGAGGACAAATAACAATTTAAGACATGTTTGATGTCTCCAGTGTTTCATTGGACATGAGAACACTTAACTTCTTTCAGAAAATATGTCAGTTTCTAGTTTGTTTATTACATAATTACAATGATGCAGCATCCCATCATATCACAGTATTCCCCTCTTGTCATTTTGGTTTAAACTATTAGACTGTTTTACAAAGTTCATTAACAGCTGAGGAACTGTTTATCTTGCTTTCACTTGGAGTCATCAACATCTGAAATTTCTTTTTGTACATTTTACTCAAACTGCAGCCATCGTGGCTGAACATTTAAAGAAATTCTGCACATTTCCAGGTGTATATTTATATTCAGGAACCTTCCTAGAATATCTTGGCATGATTTATAGTAAAAAACTCCTTATTTATCTAATACTGGCCCTTTATGCAGCCCCTCAGTTCAGCCTGATTGGTTCTGATTGGTCAGCTTCAGGAAGTTGTGTCTTGACCAACTTCCAGCAGCTCGGGAGGCAACGTCAACAAACCATGAAACAAACTATAGTAGCAAGATTTCACTGTTTTTTCTCATTCTTTACTTGAATGTCAACTTCTCAAATCCATCTGTACATGTTGGAGCTGAATCAGAGTGAAATATCACCGCCTTGCTCTTCATCAAACTGTAACCATAGCAACATGACCCCTTGGCAAGTGAGAATTCTTGACAAGAGTTCACATGTTCAGCACCTCAGCGCGTCTGGTTACAAACTACATTCAGAATATGTGTGAAATAAGCCCTTTGTAGATCTTTATAATGTTTTGGAAATAATAGAATCATAAACTTTATTTAGTTTTAAACTATCATCGTGTAAATTCTGTTGGTGTTAAGGGTGCGAAACACCAGGCTTTAAAATGGATTTTTGATTCAGTCCAGTGGAATCACAGTGATGAGTAGATTTGCTCACAACATGATGTAAATCAGAGTGGATTTTTGGCATTGAGTTAAACTTTGTGAATTTGCGCCGTTGAACAATAGCAAGCCATCTTGACAGTGCTGATCATCAAGGATACAGAGAGTCCAAAATGGAGGAAGCTATCGTTGCTTATTGGCTGTGTTGCACAACTCACTTTTATGTAACCCCCTCTGTCAGAGTTAAACTGCTCCTCTAAAGGTTTGCAGACAGTTATGAGAACAGGAGTCGATGGTACATATTCGTCTTTTGCATAAAGTTATTGCGTTATTGGTAAAGTGGTGAAGTTAATTGCTAGAAATTATTTTCCCTTTAGCAACAGAGCTAAGCCAAAAAGTTTCCTAACTGAACATTAGTAAGCTTGTTAGCAGTTAGCTTCTGGCTCCACTGTTTCACACAAACAAGCAAATGTCACTTCATGGTGTGACCACCTTTCTTTTGAGTATCAATGTTTCAGCCCCTGTTTGAGGGTAAAGTTATTTGAGAAATTTATAATGGAGTACAAAGTCAAGAGGTTGTGATATGTAGCACAAATAGCTAGTGAAGCTGTAAACTGTTCCCACACATGCTCAGTGGCGTTTGCCTTACACTGAACTACTCTCCGGAGACTGAAAACATGATGCTGTTATTAGTCTTTGGAGCCGTTTCTAAACAAACTAACGTGACCAAACTCTTCATAATGAAGGAACATGTCACCCAGTGCAGCGGTGTGACTCACTGACGTGTTTTTAATAGTTTTTGAACAACAACAGAGGTCTACAGCACAGAGGAATAAGATATATCAGGCTTTGGATGCACACACAATACTTGTTAGTAGATCAGTTCATTGTTGGTTTGGATCCAAACATGAGATTTGTTAACAAGAAGAAAAATAAAGAAAATCGCCAGCCTGATGCTTTAAGTTAAGTTCCTGTAGGCCTAGATGTGAACCTCGGCCTCTGGTGTCAGAGTTCTGCTCTTTATACATACATTTCGAACATAATCCGGGCTGCTTTTACATTTGCCAAAACAACGTAATTGGGAGAAGACTTTTGTAATATATAAATGTAATTTCCAGGAGCCAGGAAAGATATTGAATTTTTAGTGATATATAACAGAGAAAAGCAGCAAATGTTTAATTTTTTGCTTCAATTTCAGAGATTATAACGACAGTAATCCTGTTTAACTTTTGTTTTTACTGCCTAAAGCCTTTATTTTGTTTTCCTTCCTTAATTCTGCTGCTTTTACTGCTACATGGATCATGAACGGACCCCAGACCCCGACCCTAACCCTATTTGTCACTATCAGACCATTGAGTTTGGGGCAAAAAGCTTCAGTATGACATGTGACGACTCATACCTGTCAACAATCATCTCGCATGATCACAGTCAAACTGAATATTTACAAATCTATCCACAAGACCTGATGTCATGTGATGTGATATATTTTTTAATCATCTCCGGTTAATTGTTCCAAAAACAGCAAAGAATCTGCTTCTCAAACCAAAAATTACAGTTTGCAGCTGAGAAAACAGACAGATTTTCTTCAAACGAACAAGGCCGAAACAGATAACACTTTGTGTCCTGTTTAACGGGAAGAACTCCAGATTTTTTCCTCCCTTTCACTTTTGTTGAAAAGAAGTCTTTTATTTAGCGGAGGCTCTGCAGAGAAACGCTGTGCTGAACAAACACAATAAGCTGGTTGTTGTTGTTCACATAGTTCAGTCAGAGAGAATTTACTACAGGGCTCAACACTGAAATGTCAGCGCTGGCGGGAAGAAGAGCAGATCTGGTTTATTTTTGACTTCATTCAGCTTTATGAGCTGAAGAAATACAGAAAATGAGCTGTTGGTGTGATGATAGTGATGTTTTAGACAATGGCACTTGGAAATGTATTTTTTTATAATTATAACACCAAAGTCATGACAATTTGAATCATTGTGTTGAATGTATGAAATACTGTATGTGTTAGATTTTGTATTGTGACAATACATGACATTAAAGAAATTTACAGATCATACTGTGACTGAGATTCTCAATTTATTGGTTTCAAATAGTTTTGATGTGCTTTTGACAACATTTTCAAAAAAAAAACAAAAACACACATACACATTTTTATGAATCAATTTACTATTATTATTTTCTTAATGGAAAAACTGTAAAGTTAATTCTTGATCTTGGAAACTACTTTGCCATAAAAAACAAACAAACTTTACTCTAGAAAGTGGATGTTAAGATCACAATTTTTTTTGTCTTTTTAGTGTTTTTTTATTTGGTTTTTTGTTTTTTTTAAGATCTGGAAACATCATTTTGAAATGATTACTATAACATTGCTGCTTGTTTTAATAATAATAATAATAATACATTTAATTTATTTAGCACCTTCCATTGCAGGTTTCAGTACACAGTAGCAGGAGTTGGTTGGGCTTGATGTGCTGAAACAGCTTGTGCACGACCCTAAACCTGTCTGGTCTCATGTGGTGTGAGACTGTAATCCATTACCAGTAAGACAACAGGTTAGAAGAGGGGACCAACAAATCAACTCAGAAACACACCATAAACCAGAAATAATGGAAGACTGGGCTTGGGGTTAGCGACTCCAACCCATAAAAAACATCCATGCTACAGAAAAGTTGATGAAAATTTTTTTTAAAATAAATTTCTTCTCATGAGAGACCAGGATATCCGTCGATGAGTGGATCCTACATTTCTCATAATGCAACTGGAGATCATCTTTTCTTTAAACCCTTCCTGCCTGGTAAACACTCACATGTTCAGTTTATAACACAGACTTTTGAATCATAAATGTGTGGCCTCCTGATGACATCACTATGACATCAACAGGGATATTTTCACAGACTTGACAAACATCCTCTAGAGACACAGATGACATTATACAGCCTTTTTTCACTGGTTGTATTTTTTTTTTTGGTCCATAAAATGTTAGAAAATGGTGAAAAATGTTGATCAGTGTCCAAGATGATGTCCTCAAATGTCCACAATCAAAAGATACTCACTTTACTGTCATAGAGGACTAAAGAAACCAGAAAATATTCATTTGTATTCTTCTGAAAGGCTGAATTTTGTCTTTTTTTTCTTAAAAAATGACAAAGAATGATTTATCGATGATCAAAATAGTTGGTAATTATTTTTCTCCTGATTGACTAATCGATTAATCGACTTATTGCTGCAGCTTTAACCCTCATCCTAACAAGTAAACTGAACTTTATGTATAAAAATGGGAGCAGTTTTTTTTATTTGCAAGGAAAGAATCCCAAAATTCATCATGATTAATGGAGAGTAAACACTTTAAAGGAACATATTGGAGTTCAATTATTTTCTGTGTGAATATGAGCAGTAACTTGATGCTTTAATGTAAGAAGCTGCCAATTTCTTGTTTCTCTTTTAATAACATCCTTATTTCCTGATGGTTTACTTTTTTATTAATTTCACTGTGTGTTTATATCCAAAGGTGGAAAGCAACTAAGTACATTTACTCAAGTACTGTACTTAAGTACAGTTTTGAAGTACTTGTACCTTACTTCAGTATTTCCATGTGATGCTACTTTCTACATTTCAGAGGGATATATTGTACTTTCTACTCCACTACATTTATTTGACAGCTTTAGTTACTTTTCAGATGAAGATTTGACACAATGGATAATATAACAAGCTTTTAAAATACAACACATTGTTAAAGATGAAACCAGTGGTTTCCAACCTTTTTGTCTTTTGACGTCTTACAAAAAGCAGTGTGTAGTCGGGGTCACATTTCACATGTCTATGAGTTGTTAACAGCTCCACCAAATAGTGATTTTTCCCTCTAAACTTCTCACATGCTTTCATTTCAATAAATGTTCAAATGATCCAATATTTCAGCAAAAATCAAAGATTACAGAAAAAGTCCAAAAACTGAAAACAGATTTGTGTATCAGAACTTTGTTTTTTCTTCTTTCCTCTCCCATTAATCATCTCACGACCCCTCAGATTTATCTGCTGACCCTTTGGAGGGGCCCGACCCCTAGGTTGGGAACCACAGGACTAAACTAGCTAACTGTATATAAAGTAGTGTAAACTAGCTCCACCTCCAGCAGCTACAACAGTAACATGCTGCTCTAACACTGATGCTTCACTATTAATAATCTAATGATGTCATATATAATAATATATCAGTCAGAGGGACCAAACCACTACTTTTACTGCAATACTTTAACTACATCAAGCTCATAATACTTATGTACTTTTACTTAAGTAGGATTTTACACAAGTAGGATGCAGAACTTTTACTTGTAATGTCTGTATATACTGCTGTTATCACATGTATATACTGTATTTTTTCTAAATTATTTAGGTAATAATATTAAGTACACTCAATTCTGACATCCCTGGACAATCAGGCACTTTACTAGCATAGCAAAATCCACCTCAACATTCTGTTCTTTCTGTTATATTTCTTTTTATATATATTTGAGTTAGTTTATTTAGTTATTGTATACAATTTAGAATTAAATTGAATTTGTTTCTTTACCTTTTTTATCTCATTGTTGGCTGCTGAAACATTTTAATTTCCCTTTGGGATTAATAAAGCATCTATCTATTACAGTATTTTTACATTGCTGTATTTGTAATTTAACTTAAGTAAAGGATCTCAGTACTTCTTCCACCACTGTTTATATCTAAAATATACATATATATAGCATATATGACCACTTGTTAACATGTGTACCAAATTCCATACGGTGTTACGATCATTTAAAGACAACTTAGCAAACTCCAGCTGTGATGAAGACAGGAGTGGAGCCCGCCGTGGTCTTTTGTGCTCACCACAGTTGTAAAGAGTGGTCATCTGAGTCACCGGAGCCTTTCTGTCAGCCCTCAACCAGTCTGGCCATCCTCCACTGACCTCTCTCATCAACAACAAAGCGTTTCCGTCCGCAGAACTGCCGCTCACTTCTGAGCAAACTCCAGAGACTGTTGTGTGTGAAGGAGATCAGCAGTTTCAGAAATACTCAAACCAACCAGCCCGTCTGGCACCAACAATGACGCCACAGTAAAAGTCACGGACATCAGTTTGTTTTCCCCCATTCTGATGTTTGATGTGAACATTAACTGAAGCTCCTGACTTGTATCTGCAGGATTTTATGCATTGCACTGCTGCCACCCGATTGGCTGATTGGATAATTGCAGGAATAAGAAGATGTACAGGTGTTCCTAATAAGCATGCATGTCTAAACATATAATCATCCACCTATCTACATGTACCTGTATACTTGCAGCAGCCAACTTGTCTGACATGTTGTTCCAAAAACATTTGGTGAGGCAGCATTTAGTTTTTACGCTCTGTGAAGATCTAAGAGCAGCTGAAACCTCCTCAGCCTGGCTTTTGATTTGAATATTTTATAGCCGTTATTCATTTTATATAAGTTATTTTATTGTTGTTTGTCTATTGTTCGTGTTTTACTCCCTCTAAATGCTTTTTATCATTTTTATTTCCTGTGTGTATTAGTCTCAACTTGTTTGCATATTTATTGTTTATCACCAGCTTGTCAGTCATCTGTAAAGCACTTTGAATTGCACTGACCTGCATGAAAAGTGCTATTCAAATATAGTTTGATTATTGTTGTTATGTTATGTTCCACAAATGAGTTGTTTAGTCTCGGCCCTACTTTTTCTTCACACAGTGCCCCTTTATTTTAAACCCTTTTACTGTTTTTACTCACAGTCCTCTTTTACTTTCAGGTTGAATCAGATTTTTTTCTAGGAAACTGATTTGTATTTCTCTATCTTAACCACATATTAACATACGCGTGGTTGTTGTCCTTGAGCAAGAAGGTGAACTCCTACCAACTGACCTTTGACCTCTGACATTATTATAATAAAACTGAAGCAGGTGACGAGAAAGAGAAACCGCCAACTTGGATTAAAGCCTCGTATTTTAATCACGACACTATAATTAACTCAGGAAGTTCAAACATCTGCGGTTTAAACTCTGCGCCGTGCAGCAGCGGGACTCTGCCTGCAGGGGGCGCTGCCACCTGCACCAGAACACCGAAGCTTGTCTGTGTTCTGACAGGATGACTCACTCTGTAGGTTAAAGTCATAAACGGATCCACGCTCTGTGTCAGCAGGTGGGCGTTCACACCTTTAGTCATTGACCTCAGTCACACTCTGCAGTTGGAAAGATGTTACCATAGAAACCGTCACCATAGAGAGACGTTACCATAGAAACCAAACTATACAGACCTGAAACAAACGTACTCTCCCATAACATGTTTTATGATTTTATTTTATTTTAACTATATCCTGATCGTATTTTTGGTTTAAATTGTTCTAAAACCACCATAAATTAAACTGATAATTAATATTGATGCTGAACTATTTTGGCAAGAAATTGTTATTTCTTACAAGGAATGATGTAAGGTATGCACTTTGGGACTTCTGCCAGTTTAAAAAATTCAAATAAAAAGCTTGGAAAAGTGTAATTATAGATTATGTTTTATTATATTTGTATAATCGTTTATTTTTATCAAGTATTTTTATTTATTTAGTTTTATTAATTTTTATTTTACTCATTTGACTATTTTATTATTTTATATATTTTTGTCTCATTTATTTTTATTTCATTTTTATTTATTTATTTTATTAATTATTATTTTTCTGTGTAACTCAATTTGTCTTAGATAACAGCTTTATTTTATTCACTTTTATTAACTTTATTCAATAAAGTTAGACAAATTTTTATATTTAACATGTATACGATGTAAAATACATTGCAAGTAAAAGTCCTGCTTGAAAAATCCTCCTACAGTAAGTATTATGAGCTTGATGTAGTTAAAGTATTGCAGTAAAAGTAGTGGTTTGGTCCCTCTGACTGATATATTTTTATATATGACATCATTAGATTATTAATACTGTGTCAAATCTTCATCTGAAACGTAATTAAAGCTGTAAAATAAATGTAGTGGAGTAGAAAGTACAATATTTCCCTCTGAAATGTAGTGGAGTGGAAGTATAAAGTAGCATCACATGGAAATACTCAAGTAAAGTACAAGTACTTCAAAGCTGTACTTAGGTACAGTGCTTGAGTAAATTTACTTGGTTATTTTCCACCACTGCAAGTGTATGTGTGGTGTATGAGTAATTGTGCTTTAAAATAGTGACACCTTTAGGTCCCCAGAAGTAGCTGCAGAGTGAGCGCTCTTCTCCTTCACGCTGCTCTCCGGGGGAAAATCATTCCACTACGTCAAGTCGTCCCGTCCGCTCGGTGAAGATGTCTGCGACGGGTACAGGCGGCTGCGGACCCGGACCCGGACCCTCCCCGGGTGCCGGGTCCGGGGCTTCCAACCCCCGAAAGTTTAGCGAGAAGATAGCGCTGCACACCCAGCGGCAGGCGGAGGAGACAGCCGCCTTCCAGGAGGTCATGATGGACATCACCTCGACCAGGGTGAGTCTGAGACGGAGACAGGAGGAGGAGAGCTGCCCGGAGGAAGAGAGGCCTTGCCCGGGCTTGTTAGACTCCGAGATAACGTTATCTTCTATCTTCTGCTCAGAAGTGGTGAATTTACAGCTCACAGCAGCTTAACACGAAGTAGTCTCTGGCTTTTGTTTGATATCTAGTGTCAGCAAAAAAAATGTTGGTGCCCATTTCCGATCCGTCGTTAGCCTAGTTAGCAAGCATTAGCTCAGAGCGCTAACTTGGCTTGTTTACTATATTGCGTGAACGTCGCTGTCACCCTGGACGTCCCGCCGAACCCCGTTCAAAATCTGGCAGTTCAATAACACTTTGCTTGTTTCCACTCATATAATGAACAAGTAGTAAATCATTAAAGACATTTTGCAAGTCATGATTCTTCTCGTAAATTCGGCATTCAATTGAGACACAAATTAGCTCTTAATCTAGTGAAAATCTTAACTTTTCACGCCTCTTGCCACACACATCCCCTGTGTAACGTTAACTGTTAAGGTCGTTGGTAGTTGTAAGATTGTTGTAATAACAGGCAAACCAGACAGAAAAAAGGTGTTAAAGCAATGCCGTTTTGTTCAGTGGGACCAAACGATGCATTTTGATGACTTAAAGTCATGATTTGTCTGTCGTACGTCCGTATCATGAATGCTAACACTATATTCCCTCGTTTTTTGAACGGAATTTGGCGTGACGGTTGTCACATGCAGGTTATAGCACGATTATGGGGGCTTTTGCCTTACCAGTCATCAGTCAACACATATTAGGTAGGTAGTTTGTACTGTAAACGATACATTTTCAGCTTTTTCTCTCCTGGAATAAATGAACACTCCCAATAAACGCTAGCTGGTTTTCAGTTTAGTTTGTTCCCAACTCCCGCTGGAGCTGTCAGTGTCCGCAGCAGAAGGAGGAATTAACAAACTGATTATAACTTATTTAATTAACTAATTCATGTCTTTTAACTTATCACAAGGAGATATGTTGAATCTTGATTGTCCTTGAAAAAGGTTAAAGGGAACCTATTATGCTTTTCCTTATTTCCAGTCTTATATATAATGTTATCATGTTGGATGTTCATATTAAATGTGGCCAAAGTGCCACATAGAACTAATATAGTAAAATAGAAGTAATCCCTGTGAGCAAAAAGCACCAGCTTCAGACTGCTCTGAACGCTCGTTTTCCAACGTTTTTTTCTACTTTCAGCCTGAGCCGACATCGGCTCGTGATGTATTTCTTTATATGATTATCTGCTCCACACACAGCGCGCCACGTCACTGCTCTGCTCCGTTAACATTGTGGTGTTTTTTCATTGTTTTGGGGGAAGTCACTCCAAGCCATGACTCATTACACAGCACAGCAAAGTAAAATAAGTAGTTTACCTGTTGGAGGTGTGCTGGTCATCTGCAGCTCTTCATCAAACATCATCATCACTGTGACTGTTTCTGCTTGTACTCTTCCTCCCTGCGTTGTTTATAACTGATCCACTGAACAAAGAGCTCCAAATATCTCCAGATGTTCTTGTGTTGACTGATTTTTAGTGCTCCTAACGAAGCTCTGCTAATTCGGTGAGGATCACATTTAGTTTCCTGTAAATTCTTCACAATAAAAGTCTCCCATTATTTAGTCATTTAAAAGCTTTTAATATGAAGCAGTAAAGCAGCAGATGTTGGGTTTGCATCGGCAGTAACTTAACACAACTCTGATACAGCTGCCCCTCAGCAGGCTTTCAGAAAGCTTAAAGAAATAAGAGCTAAGACTGCCTGTTAGAGACAGAGGCTGAAATGAGGGGCTGCATAAAGGGCCAGTATAGGATAAATAAGGAGTTTTTAAACTGTAAATAATGCAAAGCTACTGTAGTGGAGTTCCAGAATAAAAATATAGAGCTAGAAATGAGCATAAAAGGGCCCCTTACATTTCAGCTTTTTTCCCCCTGGTATTAATTTATACTCAGACAGATGCTAGCTGGTTATTAGGAAAGTTTGTTCCCAACTTGTGGACTTCTGCAGGAGCTGTCAGTGGGCAACAAACAAACTGATTATAACTTATTTGATTAACTAATTTATGTCTTTTAACCTGTCACAAGGAGATATGTTGAATCTTGATTGTCAAAGTAAAAGGTTGTAAAAGGTTAAGTTAGGACTAGCAGGAGAGCTCCACAAATGGTTGCTCCTTGGACTAAACCTTGACCAGATATGGTTTTTGGTGTTATGCTCACTATCTTAGGTCTTTGGTGTAGAAAATTTTGGGGTTTGTGGTGTAAGGCTTGATGTGTGGTGTTTTTTAGGTCATTCATCAAATAAAAACAACAAACCGTTGCTGGTTACAGCTTCATAAATGCAACAGGTTTCTGCTTGTTTCTCATTTTAATAGGTTTGTTTGGGTGTTCAGGTGATACTTTGAGCTCTGAACATTTTGTCAGTATTTCTTTACATCTTAACCTCTTAAACTCCACAAGGCAATGACATCCTTGGCCAACATTACTGTCTTTCAGAGGCTGGAGCGGACTTGGTTTTGAAGCTCGGTTTTATACCTAGAGGTATCATATGAGACAAGATGACCTTAGGCCAAAAACCATGCAGTTTTTTGCATGCAGTAATATTGTTTTACTTTCACCTATTCTAAAAATGGTGTATTTGAATATTTCTGCATACTGGGGTCCCAAAACAGTCTTGGAGTTGCATAAATTTGGTCTGACTGGAAAGCTGAGACTCTTGTGGCTTCATTGAGCCAAGTCGTATTCATGTGTGATGATGTTAGTACCCACAGTAGCTATTTTATTGTAGTGAGACCATCGTTTTGAAACTTGATCTCACTGTATAAAATGACCTATTGTGACCTCTAGGATAATTACAGCCTCATGAAACTTTACAACCACAAACTAGAGACTGAGAGCATTCAGAGGATGTATGGCTTTCCAAGGTATACTGACAATAAGGGGGTTTCTGGAGCAATTTTCAGAACAGAAGTGCTCGCCATCTGGTCACATAAAAATGCAATTCTTACAGAAATCTCCAAATGTCAAAAGTTTTTGATACCAAATCACAGCATGAATTTTTTTAATGCTGTTCCTCAAGGTCTTGGTGTCATAATGTGATGTTTTAGGGATTTTTGACCGTTTTTATCGATTCTTGACTGGTCAAAAACAGATTTTGCACCAAATCTGTGTAACAAATGGTAGCAACCTGAAAATTGCTGCAACAACTTATGAGACATAATTGAGCATGTGAATGTCCATCATATACTTCCATCATAATGTTATAAGCTCTTATACACTCTAAACTCTCAAAATTTGAATAGGCGCCTAACCAAAACACAATGTATATTTACAGATTTATGACTAGAAAAACTTGACACACAGGTGCTGAGCTGCATCTCTAATTAATCTTCAGGCTTCCAGCTTTCAGATGATGTAAAGCACATGTATGTGGCAGATACTGTTGACCTGCTATCTCCCCCTAAAGATTCCCTGCCTCCCGCCGCAAAAAAGGACAAAAATGGGTCTTTGGTAGGGAGGCGGGGAGGGGAGGGGAGGGGTGGGGGAGTTAAAGAGAAAGTGATGAAACAGTTGCACAAAACACTTGAAAGACTGGTGTCAAGTTCCAGCCTAAACGGAGTCTAACCATCACTTAGACATGAGATTGAATTCCCTCTCCGTTTAGGCTGCTGTTGTTTTTACGTGCGATGGAGTTTCTGGTGTTTTTGTCCGTGATTTTTGTGGAGCATGATGGGATGTCTCGGTGTGTTTGGGTCTGTGTGACGGTACAAAGCGAAGCTGCTGTTGTGGTGTTTTATTAAATAAGTTGCAGCACAATTAATCATAATTAAATCCACAGACTCTATCAGGTGGGATGTTGTGTGGTTTTGTTTTGCTCTGGTGCATCGTGTCGAGCGCTGCTCGTTGACAGATGAATTGTCTGACCAATCACAGCGTGTGTTTACTTCTAGCTCGCTGCGATTACCTGCTGTCTGCTTCCCAAACAGCGATGTGGCTGCAGGCATATTTGTATTATGATTATTATAATTATTCTCTGGGTGTATTTAATTACTGTGTACAATCTTGCAGATGGAGGAGGACTTTTTTTTTTAATGATTTGTCCACAATGTGATGATTTGTTAGTGATTATTTCACATGATTAAACACAAACTGACGTCCCTGTCTGGTTATTCTATCCAATAATGTTTAATTAACTGATGTAAACCCAGAAAATATTCAATTTACTATAACGTAAGACCAAGAAAAGCAGTGAATTCTCACATTTCAGAAGCTGGAACCATCAAATGTTTGGTGTTTTTGCTTAAAAAAAAAAAAACGACTTAAAACAATTAATTGATTATCAGAATAGTTACCAATTAAGTTTCTTTCAATTAATTGACGAATTGTTGCATCTCTAGTCTACAACCTCTTACAGACATGATCTTCTCCAGTATATATCACAATATTACAAATGTTTGCAAAGTCACATGTAAAACAATCAATCTGATATTCAAAGCAGTTAAATATAATCATATCACAATACAATTCTGCTGAATAGTACAGATACATGAAGTGTTTTATTCAGCTTGAAATGTCTGAAGGCGGTGTAATAAATTTCCTGTCAGCCGCCCAGTTACCAATTATCAGATTGTACGCATAACTAAATTAAATCTGCGTAATAAACCGCCTTCTAAACGAGATACTGACTGATAGAAAGGAGAGCTGTCATGTGAGCGTTTCTGTAACGCCGTGTTTTCTTTTCATTGTGGATTTTTCTTTCCTCGCTTCTTGTGCAACAAAGCAGAAAATCTCCCTCCAGAAAGTCACATTCATCAGATTATTAACCGACTTCCATTCATGTCTCACCGCTGAGAGGATGAAATATCCAGCGAAAACACTTAACAAAATCTAAATTAATAGATTTTATAAGACTGTAAAGTTGAAAACAGTAGATGTCATATCTAATAAATCAGGACGTTTCCACGCAGACTCATTCGGAGTCTCGTCCTGGTTTTGATGATTTTTTTAGGAGCTTTTATTTATTATTATACGCACATCATGAAGGTGCAGTTTAAGCTTTTATATCTTTAAACTGATCTGAATCAAGAACACTATTATAATTAATTCAGCTGTAACTTCTAGAATAATACTATGCATATGTTGAGATTATTTTGGGCAGCATGTGTATCTTCAAGGATGCTTTTAAAGGTCGTCCTTTTTTTTTTTGTCTGCAGCTTCTAACTATTTTTTATACACATATTTTGATGCGTCATCTCTGTATTTGTACTCTTTGAGATGTACCTAGAGTGAATCTTTTGGTTGATTTGAGATGTTTATCATCCTGGGTGGGTTGGATGATTAACCACAGCTTCCACCATACAGCGTGCCAGCCTTTTTTCTCTCCACTTGCACAATGGAGTGTGACTTATATCCGTTTTATGAACCGCACGTCTGTTTACTTCCGGTCAACCTGCTGCCAACTCTACAGTAACGTTACCGTCGCCTCCACCTCACTGTTGCTTCACTTTTCACACTTAATTTTGTACATATTGTTAATAGTATTAATATAATAGTGTTTTTTTAGCAGTTTTGATCATTTTAACAGGTGTTGTTTTGCTATAGGATCTTTTATTTTGAAGGATCATACGTGGTGATTTATACATGATTCTAACATTATTATCCAGGTGTTTTATAGTCTGCATCGGATGAGCAGTAATGTAAGATGGAAGAGGTGAACTTTAACATATAGATCGTCATCATCATCATCATCATATTTTCAGTTTTACTAAGGAACGTGTGACTTGAGTTGTAGACGTGTCATGTTTGACAAAGTCAGCAGGGAACTTCTGCATCATAAAGGCTCATATACATCAGATACAGATCACTGCTAAAATAATAAGTGAACTAAGCGATTTGAAACTTACTCAGCGACAGTTTTGATAATAAATTAATTCAGACAAATAACAGTTATTCATCCAGCCACAATGCATACCTCTCAAACATTCAGCTTTTCTCTGTTTTTTTCTATTGTTGTAAATTTAATATTTGGGGGTTTTTGGTCTGTTGATTCGGACTAAACAAAACATTTGAAGACGTTGTCATGATGTGTAGAAACTTGTGATCAGCAGATATTAGTTCATGCAGATATTAGAGGAGGGAATCTTTGGGAATCTCACAGTTTTTCTCTCAGATTCTTTGGTGTCTGATTCGATTGAATGAATAGAAAAGGAGGTTTTTAGTCTCTTACTCCGGTAGACTGTGAACTGCTGTTCTCAGTTCACTGAACCGCAGTATGAAACATAACTGGCAGTTAAGATAAATGATCTTGATGAAGATTGCTGTCAGCAGAGAACCAGCAGTGTGAAAGAACAGTTTTTTTATTTTGAAAATTTTTAACTGCATTAATTCATAAATTTGAAAGCTTCTTACAGTCTTCTGTCTGTATGAGAATAACAAAATGAAACTGTAATTTACTGACCAACATCAGAAGTTGGTGTGTCTGCTGTGAGACGCTGAACGGACGCAGGATGTTTGAGTTATTGAGTTTTATTCTTTGCACCAGAGTTGGAGACAGACGATCTACTCTGCTACGCTAACATTAGCCTCTGAGTGACGGCGGAGAAGATATCATTCAGTAGACTTTACATTCGACTTGCAAAGGTAATTATTGATTGATAAGATGAACTTTTATTGAAGATGAGATGCTGGTAGTCGTCTCTGAAGAGTCTTAATTTGTGATCTGTGAGATCTATACAGTTAAAATTGACTTTACATGTTTTGTATTAATATTAAAAATATTTAAAAATAACTACTGTCAGCTGATTACCTTTATTGGAACACCCAAATATCAATCAGTAATGGCCTTCAAAATCCAGTATCAGTTCACTATCTGTAGTTTATTGATACTGACGGTGAATGCAGATTGTTGCAGCTCGTTAAGTGTCTGAAAGGGGCTTCTGACAAACACACCACCACCTCCTCCTCCTTCATTTACTGACAATACCACCCCTTTGAATTCTGTCTTTTCTGGGAATTCCTTTAGCGCCTGTCCTTTTTATACACACCCACACACACACACACACACACACACTCTGCTGCAGGAATGCGTGGGTGGTCCAATCAGCTAATAGCATCAGGGTGTGTGTGTGTGTGTGTGTGTTGGTAGCAGCAGTCTTTATGCTTCTTCTGTCTCTAACTGAAACATCACTGACAGTTTTTATTTTTCTGCTTGAAAAAGAACAGAAATCAGAGACGTTGCAGCTTTTCAAACATGAATTTGTTGCACAACCTTCACAGCGTGTCTGCACTTTACTAAAGTTCATGAAGATGAACATAAAGAGAAAAGATCTCCGCTTTATTTACATGATGTGTTAAAATAACCGATGCAGTTGATAACTTTGATTATCGTCATTTTATCCAATTGATTAGTCAGTCAACAGAAAATTAATCTGCAGTTATTCTGATGATTGATTTACTCGTTTCATTTTTTTTTTCTGTGGCACAAACATCACAAACATTCATTGTTTCCAGTTTAATTGTGAAGATTTTCTGCTTTTCTTCGTCGTATATCAGTTTAACAGCTTTAACATCGAAACTTTTTACATCATTTTTTTCCAAGAATCTTCTGTAGCAAACAGAATAAACAAAAGGCTTTTTGTAAATCTCTGTGAATATAATCTCGTTGTATCTGATAGCGACCAAACACAAGGAGAGGTAATAAAAACTGCACTGAAATTAAATCTCATAAACCTATCACAGTGTTTAAAGTTTAATGTGTGAATCGTAACACAGTTTTAATTCCACAACTTTGTTGGATCGGAGCAGATCCACAAACACAAACAGGTGGCGGTCGAACATTTGTGTGTTGATGCCTTTTTTTTTTTTTTCAAGACGACAACAACAACAACAACAACAACAACAACAACAACAATACTTTCAGTCAACCATAAAAGAAGCAGGCGTCTGTTTATCATGTGTGGATAAACAATAAAGAAGTGCAACACAGAACATTTATTCACATATGAGTCATTTTTAGCCAAATGAGTATGAAATAAGTTGGAACTTATTAAACCTAAACATTCTTATAAATACATTTTACTCTTAAATGGATGAAAAGAAAAGAACATGTAGGCTTGTGTTTCCTTTGTAACGCCCTCAATGAATAATCCTGGAAAAACCAGCCAACGTTTGAACCTGATCTCTGACTCCTGACGTATATGATAGTAAATTATGATTTGTCTCTATTTTCTGACGCTCTGTAGACCAAACCATTAATGGAAAAATAATCAATAAAGAAAATAATTGTTAGTTGCAGCCCTATCAGCAGATATGTTGGTGGGTGAACTCAGTAGTTCGTATCATTGGCCGCCATGTTATGCATACTTGACTTGAATTTTCTCTGTTTAAGGTCCATATAATGTTTTTATTAGAGCTGCAATGATAAGTCAGTCGACGGAGCGTAACCCCGGGATTCCACCGGGCGCGTGTGCACCGCCTTCCGGCTCCGACGCGGTTTTGCTCCGTCCTCTGCACAGCGCCCTATTCCACCGGGAACGTTTCAGAAGCGGAGCGTCTTCACTGCAGGGAAGCCTTCCACCGTTTAAAGTCAGTTGCACTCCTACTACAGTAATTACAGCAGCCTTGTCAAAGCTGATAAAGTGCCTTAAGGCCACCGTAATTACTGCAGTAGCAGGGCAACTAAACTGCCCAATTTTGTTAACTTGCTCAGCTTTCATTGATTTGGTCATTTTGGTTGGTCATTGGTTAAGTAGGCTACGTAGTTAAATGGTTTCTTTATTCGTCTGTTTTAATTGTGTTTATTGTTGATATATGACCAGGAGTCTGCACAGGGTGTTTTATTTTGAAAATTGACCGGATGCTCAATGCTGTTTCTGACTTCCTGCCCAGCTCGATCTGCTCTGTGCTGCTTGACGTGGCTTCCGTAAAAAATAGACGAGGCGCCTATCTTTAGCGCAGCGCAGCGGAGAGCCGCTTCCGGGACGCTTCTGAAACGCGCCGCTGTGCGCCCGGTGGAATCGGATACATTGACTAAAGTGGCCGCGATCAGCTCCGGCAGCCGCGTCAGAGCCAGAATGCGACTTTCAAGAAAAAATGCCCCAAAATTCTCTGGTTCCAGCTTCGTAGATGTGAGGATTTGCTATTTTTCTTTCCGTCATTTGAAAATCTTTTAGCTTCTGGACGAAACAAACGAGTTGAAGATGTTACAGAGGGCTTTATGAAAGTATAAATGGCAGCATTTCACAGACCGAAAATAATTGAGATTAATCGATAATGAAAATAATATTTAGTTGCAGCCCTAGTTTTTATATCTTTACAGGTATTATTTGAAATAATGTAAATTTTGTGGTTCAAAATGTATAATTTTCTTGTCATTGTCATTTTTTTGATGGTGATTTTTATTGTTCAGCTGTAAAATATCTTAACTCACAAATATCTAAACAACAAAATATTTATGTGCTTATGGAAAACAGCTGATTTGTTGCCATCAGACTATAAATATTGGTTTAATCAGTCTTCAGTATTGATCAGGCTCTGCTGCAGATGTGACATCTAATATCACATAACCGGCCTGATAAACAGACACGCTGCAGACCAGCTGTCAGGTCACATGTTGTCATAGTTGGAATGGAAACCGTGTAGGAAGCTTGATATTAATATTCTGACTAGTTGTAGTCAGATGTACCGTTGTGTGCTGCTTTGGTTTCTTACTTATTGAAACCTAGATAGTGATCTCAAAACCTTTTATTAATCATTGCTGTCCAATTCAAACTATTTATCTCCTGTTTTTCGATGAGTTGAAGATGCTCCTGTATGTGTTGACACAGACTCATGTCAGCAAACTCAAACTAAGAGTATTTTTAGATGTTTTTCTTCTCACAGGATGGTGATAATTGCAGCTTCAGGGCAGAATACTGACTTCTGCAGCCTGAAGCGGGTACAGGGACTTTCAGAGGTTGCACTGGTTCGGTTAGCTTGGATTTCATGTCTCATGGCTGTAAACCCTTTGATACTCATGGGTAAATACATCATTATCAATAATAAAACCTTTTATTGATCCAGGAACATCTTCACTGTGAGAGCTGACCAGCGCGACCGCAACCTTTCTACCAGATCAAAGAATAAATGCATTGAAGGGGAAACTCCACAGAGTTTCCATCAGCATGTGTTGGGGAGTTCTACTGTGCATGTGTACAAAAAAGTTGTATAAAGCCTTTTGTTGCCCCCGAGTGAGCTGTGTGAAGTTGCATTGTGGGTAACGTAGGCGTAGGTTGCTGCCCTATATAATCTAAGATGAGGAAAAGCAGACAAAATCTCACATTTGGCTTCTTTCCTTGAAAAAAGACTTATCAGTTATCAAACTAATTACAGATTCATTCTTTTTTTTGAGCGAGTAATTGATTAATTATCGCAGCTCTGAGTATTGCTATGAAAGTGGTTTTGCTGAAAATAAATGTTTTTACAACCCTGGTGTAAAAGACTAATGAGTAATCCACTGCTAGGGCAACTAAAGATGATTTTTATTAATCTTTTGAGCCTTTTCTCAGTTAACCAATTAGTCGTTTGGTTTATAAAATGGCGAAAAATGTTTCTCACTGTTTCCTGTTTCCTTTTTGTCCACAACCCAAAGATATTCAGTTTATAGTGATAGATGACTGAAGAAACCAGTAAATATTCACATTTAAGAAGCTGGAATCAGAGAATTTGGACTCAAAACGATTATTCAATTATCAAAATAGTTGCCAACTAATCGATTAATCAACCAATCCTCGCAGCTCTTATTTTGTATCTTTAATCTTTGTATCACAACCTGGTTACAGATATTTGAAGTTATTCTCTTAATTTGACCAATTTAATCAAATAGTTGTTGTTCATGTTGACCTGGACAGCAGCATATAGCTCAGTATTTAAAGAGATGCAGCCGTTCCTCAAAGGTTTTTTATTCCCTGCTCCTTCTGACCGCATGTTGAACTGTCCTTGAGCAAGACAATGACCTCTAAGTTGCACCCGAAGTATGCGTATGGGAAAAGATGTGAGTCACCGAAGACAAAAACATCAAATGAGTAACTTGCTCCGTAAGAGACGGTAGCTGCTGCTGTTATTGTTGTTGTTGATGGGTGAAGCTGCTGTTGTCACTGTTTGTCTGTATAATCTGTCATTTGCTTCTTTGTTTGTCACTTTGTAAGTATCGTGTTGCTGCATTTACAGGTGAAGTGCTGCATGCAAACAGTGGTTATTGTCTGCGTTTTGGAGTGAACTGAGCACTGTGTTGACTGTCGGGGTTTGTCTGAGTCATCTGGAGTTTTGTTTTTTGTTTTCTTTAAAGGAAGACGCTCCAAGAAAAAGTTCAGTATTTCTTCATCATCTCACCGCTGCGGTTGTTTTCAACTAGAACTGCAACGATTAGTCGATCGGAAAGACAATTCATCTACAATTATTTTGATGATTGATTAATCACTTAGGTAATTTTGTAAGAAAAAAATGCCAAATATTTGATTTTCCAGTTTCTTAAATGTGGGAAATTGCTGCTTTTCTTGGTCTTACATGATAATAAACTGTGTAAGATTTTGGACTGTTGCCACCTTGTGCTGTAGGATATTATAGATCAAACAAATAGCCAATCAATCGTGAAAATAGTCAGATTGCAGTGTTTCCCCTAGAATTTTTTTCAGGCCTGGTGGTACCATGGATGTATAATAAGAGCTGGATAGGGCGCCGCCGCTCAGCCTTGCAGCCAGTTTTTCCCAGTGAACACTCGCGGTATTGCAGCGAAAAATCCCCCTGCGGCCCGACAAGGATTTCCCCCACAGACCACCACTGTAAAAGAGACGCCTGTAAAGCTGGGGCCTCGAACTGCAAACAACGTCAATTATGACTCTTTCTGTTATGAACTTTTGATCCATGGAGGTTTTATGTTTGTAAAACTTTCCTCGAGCCGAGAAAAGCGATTTTAAAAATCCGTGACATCATCACAATGTAAAGTCCACAGGCCGAGCGGGAACTCGTGGGCGGGGCCAGCGGAGGAAACGCTACTGCGTATATTCAATGGGCCGCACAACGCGGAAGCAAACCAGGAAGCTAGAAACTTTTTTTGGCGTTCCTGTAGGACTGAATGGGCGTCATTTTTAGTCCGGTATCCAGCTCTTATAATACATCCATGGTTGGTACTGGCACTGAAAAAACCCTACAGAGACGACGCACTCACATCGCGTCAATAGTTTCCCAGGAAACGACACAGAGGTTGACTCACGTTTCAGAATAATGCCGCACAGAATGATTATTGATTTCTGAATGGATGGATATTTGGCATTATTTTTAGCATTAAAGAAAACGTTTTTTTTGGCCCGGTGGCCCACCAGACCTGGACAGTTATAGGGGGAAACACTGGATTGATTGATAATGATGTTGTTTAAGCTGTTGGTGTTTAAGCTTTAAACAAAGCTACCAAACTCTGAAAGTTAGATGCTGCAGGCTGACTCATTGATTCAGGATCCAGTTTTGAGATGTTCTCACACAAATTATCTGATTCCTGCATCTCACATGTGAATATTTTCTGTTTTTTTTAGTCCTTTATGACATTAAACTGAATATCTTTGAGTTGATCTGAGTTTTTTGTACCATTTTCTCACATTTTATAGACCAAATAACTAATCGAGAAAATAATCAACAGATTAATTGATAATGAAAGTAATCCTAAGTTGCAGCTCTACAACAAAGCTACCAAACTTTGCAGATTAGATGCTGCGAGCTGGCCCAGTGTGATGGATCAGAGTGATTCAGGATCTGATACAGCTGTTATCTGTTTCCTGGAGTTGAAGCCTTGAAAATGTTTTAAACTCATACGTAACACATGTTTTAACAACATATTTAATTACATAATCTACATGAAGAGAGAAATAGAAAATAGAATTCCTGCATCGAGGCACCTTTAAACTTCATCAGCTGTTGGAAGTTTGCTTGTATTTGCAGCTAAGAAATTATACTTTGGCCTTCTGCCTGGGTTCATGACAGTTTGAGGCAGAGCAGCCTTTAGCATAAACGATGGAGCTCCTCAGTAAATGACTCAGCTCCTGTGATTCGTCAGTCTCCTCCGTCATATCACAGCTCTGAGTTGGCACTTTCTGAGTCCTACGTACCGTCTCAGAGCGACGCCACGGCCAAAAACTCTGCAGAGAATGATTAAACCGCAAACCGAGCCTCATCATTCGTCCACCAGTTTACTTTGGGAATGATTCTCCTCTCTGGACAATAATTAGTTGACTGGCGGCGGCGGCGGCAGCAGTGTTTCAACAGCAGGCCTCTGCTCTGTTATGATAGCTGCAACATTAAAGGGAAAGTTCAAGATTTTTCAACCTGGAACCTATTTTCCTATTATTCTCTGTTTAAGTGACTACTTATAATAACAATCCAAGTCTGTCAGTGGTAAAAACATTGACAGAGTGCTGTTGCCCCAAAGGATTTCATTGCAGCCGGTTTGTCGGCTGCTGGCAGAAGCGTTCTCGCTCAATACTGGACCAGTTTCAAAAATTGTTGTCCCCGTTAGTCACTTAATCACAGAATGATGGGAAAATAGAGTCCAGGTTGAAAAATCCAGAACTTTCCTTTTAACTTTGACATCAAAAACTGCTTTAAAGCCGGAGAGCTTAGTTTAAGTTCAGATGAAGATTGTGTGTAAAATGCTTTGAAACACACAGAAAGAACCAAGGACACAAACGCAGATAGAGAACAAGGACAGCAGAGACCCGAGATTCATCATCACACTCTAAGAAACGAGGCCAGAGACTCTGTGTGTGTGTGTGTGTGACCACATATTGTAAATATATACTTATATTTATATGTTTGCAAACCTCAACAGTTTCTCTTGTGTTTGATTTTCAGTCCATTTAATGTTCCTGAAGGAGGTTTAAAATAAACCACACAGCATTAAATGACCGTCGTTTACAGACAGCGTGAGTTCGTTATGCAGGATTGTGCTCCGTATGTCGTAGAGAGAGGTCAAAGGTCAGAGGCACAGAAAAAAAGTATGGTTAATTTTTAAATCTCTGTGCTATCAGGAGACTTTTTCCATCTTTTTTTGTCCAATTTTGTGACATGAACATGTTGCAAATAACACAATAAAGCCGTAGAATAAGTTTCTTCTGTGTTTGAGTTGTACTTTTCTTCACAGGTCAAAACAATCCAGTGAAAACAGGAAATAGATTTAAAAGACAATCAGAGCAGCTGGATGTGAATGCTCCATAAACTTATCAGCCACAACATACAGCTGACAGTCATGATTGGCTGCATAATTTCACTTTCATTTTATAAAGTTCTCGTTTACGGTGCAGAGTTCTGCTTGGGTCTTAAAAGAAGAAACAATCCTGTTTCGTAACCACGTCTTTAAGATGCGACCTGAGTGAAACCAACTGGTATTAAACCAAATCTGAGACCCAAAGCTGCAACTAACAATTATTTCCATTATCTATTAATCAGCTATTTTCTCAATTAACTGATTTAATCGTTTAGTCAATGAAATGTTCCAGTTTTTCTCGTTTTGTTTGAGAAACAGTAAATTGAATATCTTTAGGTTCAAATATCACGAATAAAATCAGCAAATTGTCTAATTTGAGAAGCTGGAACCAGAGCATGTTTGGTATTTTAGCTTGAAAAATGTCGTTGCAGCTCTTCTTCGTTCATTATTGACTGTTACTTGTTTGAGTCTTGCTCTCAGTGAACCATCTTCACTGACTCGCTAAAGAAACCTGAAAATATTCAGTAGACTCCGATTTAGAGCTTGAACAATTACTCAGTCGACAGAAAATTAATCACCAACTATCTTGATAATCAGTTAATCGTTTTGAGACATTTTTAAAGAAAAATCCTCTTAAATGTTAATATTTTCTGTGTTTTTAGTCTTTTATGACAGTAAACTGAATATCTTTGTACATTTTAGGTTGCATCTCTTTGGGAAACACTGATTGATTTTTCACCTTTTTCTGACATTTTATACACAAAACGATGAGAATTGAAGATGATTTTTATTTCCTAGTTGCTGACTTATATCACAGCACTGTGACCTCTGACCCTTGGCATCCTTACCGCTGGTTACTGACCGTTGTGTGATCTGTGTACGATTAGCCTGCAGCGACAGCTGATCTGATGCTGCTGCTGTTAGTCGCTCTGAGACTTCATCAAAAGACTAAAAAAGTGAATGATTGTCGTATAATCATTTGCATGTCGGTCAGAGGAGACAGAGTGCATGCTGGGAGTTTTCCTTCAAGGACAAAGCAGGTCCGGCAGTGAGCAGTGAGGTTAGGACACTGTTTGTAGTGATTAAGATGTTGGGTTCTACCACTAATTGATTGATTGATTGATTATCTCCAATTTTATACATGTAAAATTCTAAAGATAAATGATCATATTTATCTCAATAACACTATATATTTTTAGCCATGCTAGTGAGATGGTTCTGTGGATGAAGGTACTGGTCTGTTGGTCGGTCCATCACTGGCTTGTATGTCAAATATCTCAGCAACTATCAGGTGGATTCTAATAAAATTTGGTTCAGAAGTTCATGTAGATGAATCCGACTGACTCTGGTGATCACAGGACGTTTCCTCTAGCGCCACCATGAGGTTTGACTGAAATATTTTGACAACTATTCAATGGATTGCCATTGAATTTGGTTCACATATTCATTTTCCCCCTTTAGGATGAATTTTGATAACTTTGATCATCATGTGGTCAAAATTCCAATTTGTCCAACACTTTGGTTTTATGTCCAAATGTCTAAAAAAAACTAACAACATTCCCATCAGCCTCAGCTGTACTCTGTGATACTTGTGTGCTAATTAGCATATTAGCATGCTAACACTCTAAACTAAGTTGGTTGACATCATAAACGTTTTTGCCAAACATCAACATAACAGAGCTGATGTTAGCATTCAGCTCAAAGAATCACAGCGCTACTAGCAGGGTTGTAGGTTCTTAAATTAATCATCAACTATTTTGATAACTGAGTGATCGTTTTGAGTCATTTTTTTAAGAAGAAAGGTTAAATTGTATGATTCCAGCTTCTTAAATGTGAATATTTTCTGGTTTCTTTAGTCTCTATGACAGTAAACTGAATATCTTTGAGTTGTGGACAAAACGAGACATTTGAGGACGTCATCTTTAGCTTCTGGAAAAAATGATTATTTTCACCATTTCCTGACATTTTATGGGCCGAACAACGAATCAATTAATCGAGAAAATAATCAACAGATTAATTGATAATGAAAATAATCCTTAGTTGCAGCTCTACAACAAAGCTACCAAACTTTGCAGATTAGATGCTGCGAGCTGGCCCAGTGTGATGGTTTATAGTGATTCAGGATCTGATACAGCTGTTATCTGTTTCCTGGAGTTCATCTAAGAAAATGAAGCCTTGAAAATGTAACACACGTTTTTAAAAAACATATTTAATTACATAATCTATATTGACAGAGAGAAAATAGAAGTCCTGCATTGAGACGCCTTTGAATGTTATGATGTTTATACTAAAAGTCTTGTAAAAGAATCTCAGAAAACACAAAGAAAAGCAGCTGTTTAGTTTTTTTTAAGTTAAATTAGTTTGATAGTTTGACCTTCTTCTGTATTGTGGCTGATTTTGGAGTTTGAGTTTGACATGTTGTTAAAACTTTATGCAGTAAAAATATCAAACAACACCTCAGTTTTTGGTTTGATTTTGACACAGAACTGCTTGTGATCATCTTCTTTATCTTCTAAGTGTTAATGGCTTCTGTTGTTTTTTTGTCCTACCAGCTTCAGGCCCAGAAGCTCCGTCTCGCCAGGAGTCAGGGTCCGTACTACGGCGGCTCGCTGCCCAACGTCAACCAGATCGGCAGGAACCCTCAGGACTTCCAGGTGACTGACAACCACCGCGCTAACTTCTTCATGTCATTTAGTTTGTCTGTCAGGGTTAGGGTTAAAAAAAAAAGACTTATCATGTATTACTTAATGTAGTTATCAGAGGACAGACGTGTTTGTTCGGAGGTGTGTTGTGGCGGTTTGAGGACTCAGTTTGTGCTGTGTCAGAGGAGCTGCAGCCTTCAGCTCTTCCTCTCTGAGTCATCAGTGTTTCCCATCAGCTCTGCAGAGCCAAACTCATTCTGTAATGGAAGTTTTTCATCAATATCATCGCCTCTTCCTTCCTCTCCTCCGCTGATATCACCGCAGACTTGCAACCTCACCTCCCTCCTCCTCCTCTTCTTCTTCCTCCTCCTCCTTTTTCGTCTCTGAGGTCAGACCAAGATGAAATTAATTTGGCAGCAGGTAGCGGGATGTTTTTTGGCTGCTCCGCTTTCAGCTCCGCAGGGAGTTGGGAGGAATTTTTGGGAGGTTGAAGCCTCTGTAATGTGTATCATGTTTCTTCCAGGTTTTGACTTTCCAAGAAAATAGTTTGTCAAAGTGACACCGTGACAGAGAAGAGTTGAGAGGAAGCTCTGGATGTCAGCTTTATAGACAGCATGTAAACACAAATGGGTTTTTTTTTTTTAAAGAAAAACTTCCTCCAAATCTTTCAAAATTTTAAAAATGTTGCTAATTAACAGTAAAAATGGAAAACATTGAATTGAATTCAGCTTTTCTAGTATTGATAAAGGTCTGGAAGAAGACAAAATTGAGTTGTCGTAGACTCGGAATCATCTTTATTGGCCAAGTATGTTTATGCAAACAAGGAATTTGACTCCTTCAGAAAGAAGATTGTTGTTGTGAGGAAGGTTTTTAAATATGCATTCAGTGTTTCCCCCCCTAGAATTTTTTTCAGGCCTGGTGGTACGCACCGAAAAACCCTAAAGAGACGAAGCACTCACATCATTTCCCAGGCAAAGACACATTTCAGAATAATGCCGCACAGAGGCTCCCAAACACAAATGATTATTGATTTCCTAATGACTGGATATTTGGCGTTATTTTCACAAGCTCACCAAATCGATTCTTTGTCCGACGTCCCTGCAGCAGCTGGCAGCTTAAATTAGGGGCTGCGTTGAGGCACAAAATATAAATCATATTAGCAGCAGCAGCTCTGTTTTGTCTCAACAAGCTCTTGAACGCCTCCTGAACCGATGTCTGAAGACAACTGCAACAAACCAGCTCATGATGTTTGAAACAACAACAACTTTTGATGATTTAACATCAGATTTGCAAAGTTTCTGCACCTACAGCATGTCTCTGAAAACTGATTGGGAGCTCTGATAAGCAGGTTGCTAATTGTATTTCACTCTTTCTTTGTTTTTGCTATTTCCTGTTTTGTCGTTGGGTGCAAAGACATGTTGAATAAATGCACACTAATGTTTTTTAAAAGAACCTAATTTCAGTCTCTGTCCTTCTCTCTCAGGGCTCCTTCCCCTCCACTCTCGAGTCCAACCGGTCGACTCGGCATCACGGTCTGGTGGAGCGAGTCCAGAGGGACCGCCGTTTCATCTCGCCGGTCCGACCGTACCGCAACCGACAAGTATCCTTCAGTTTACTGTAGAAATAGTAATCTACAGGCTCTTTAAAGGATAAATCTGGTGTTTTTCTGTTTCTTTTTATTGTCAACAAATCCAATGAAAAGACCAAAACCTACGACGTGTCTGACTTCCAAACTCTCAGCTCCAAACCCGTCAATTACTACTGAAGACATAAATCTATAAAGATCCCCTTCAGACATGTTTTAAGATACATAATAATACTCTGCTCTGAATAATAATTTGTGTCTGATATGGTTAAAAAAGTAGAATTACCTCAATAAAATCCTTAAAATGGCATCTCCCTCCTCTGCCTGTGAATATGTAAATATACTGGACCACAATTGGCTCCAAACTAGTGATGTCACAAATCCTGCTTTCATTTAAGGTGAGCTCAGAGAAACTTTCCTCCTTCAGCAGATGAATGTGAAAACAAACAAAAGAGGCTCTCCAAAAACAGCTGGTCATTGTAATTTTTGACAAATAAACAGGTGGAAACAGGGCATTTGTTGGGGACTACTGCAGAGGATGAATCCACATTTGGTCCTCTACTGAGTATTTCTGGCAGCAGGACAGCGTGTGTCGGATTGAGTCAAAATAAACTACAGTGTGTGTTCTTGGTAAGATAATACACACAATACTTGTTAGTTATTGTTGCTTTGGTTATATTCATTGGATTTATTGACGATAATAAAAATATACAATATATCCTCAGAATTATCCTCTAGTTTTCGTCCCCATTTAACAAATATAAACATCATTTAACCTCAACAGGAAGTAGATTTGTACCTCATTCAACCCTCAAATAACCGGAGCTTTCAAAGTCCAACAGCTTGAGTGTGTTTTCTGTGAATTCCCCTGTCAGGTGTTTTTAAAGGACCAGTGTGTCAGATTTAGTGGCATCTAGCAGTGAGGCTTCAGATTGCATCCAACTGAATGTCCCTCCCTTTCAAGTGTGTAGGTGAACCTACAATGGCTGAGAAACTCTAGAGCCAGATGTTTGGTTTGTCCGTTCTGGGCTACTGTAGAAACATGGCGGCCTCCGTGGACCCGCTCCCTCTGTAGATATAAAGGGCTCATTTTAAGCTAACGAAAAGACAACTATTCTTATTTTCAGGTGATTATACGTTAATTAAAACATATTATATTCCATTTTTACCCAAGTCTGTTCCGCTAGATGTTACTAAACTCTACACACTGGACCTTTTTAAATCATCAAACATGCACCGCTGTGAAACATGATGCAGAGAGATTATTTTATCATGGTGTGAAGTTTGTTTTATTTCACGCTGTTAGTAGAACAGTTATTATCTGTTTCAAGGTCAGCAGCAGCAGCAACACAACATGCTTTTGTTCCAACGTTCCTCTGCAGGCTGAACATCAGTCTGGACTTTATTTCCTGTGTTAAACCAACTGCTATGTTTATCACACAGTGGAAGCTTGTTGATGCCCATGAGCAAGGCACATATACGGTAGGGCAGCGTCGGCGTAGTTCAGTCCACGCTACTGTCTTTCAAACTTTAACCACATTAGGAGATGTTTTTTTTTCTCAGCCTAATGTTATTTATTAAACTACACATTCTGAAACCAGCTAATGATTACAGGTTAGCGCCTGAAGACAGCGTGAAAAAGAAAAGTCAATGAGTTGATAAACGCAAAGGCAAATATAGATAATAAATCATCACATATATGAAGCATGTGACTTAAAAGTCTACTTATGTTTCCGCTCCTCTGAAGAGATGAAACCATCAGATGAGTGTGCCTGCAATATAAAGATATCTGCATCATGCATGTGAAAACCGTCAAAGGGACGGAAAGCAGAAAGCAAAAAGCTGAAATCATTCTTGCACTTCCTTTGACCACCCGGGTGGTTTTCTTCAGAACTGCAGTGTACAAAGTGTGAAAGTAAAAAGCTGGAAACGTTTTCTTAGTGTGAATCAGTGCGGTCAGTGGTAAAAGTTTGTGCAGTTGTCTGAAGAGCAAAATGAAAGACATAAATCTAAAAATAAGATTAAATACCTGAAGATGAGAGACAACAGAAAAGCATAGTAAAAAAAAAAGATAATATACACATATACAAAAGGGGGGAAGTAAAGTTGTGTGTGTCATATGTTGGTCAGGGTGTTGAAACCTTCTTCTTTCTGGAGAAGTTTGTCTCATTTTGTCTGAGCGGTTTCCATATTTACCTTCAAACTTTGACCCGTTCTATTTAACTCCATAGTAGAGATTCATATTGTCAGAAAATATTTATTTTTCTCAAGAATTCCATGTGTAAAATGTGTAAAAATAGAAGAAAAGAGAAGTTTTAATCATAATGAAACAGCTTGTCAACATGTTAAGCAGAAACAGGAAGTGAAAAAAAAAGAAAATTTGTGACCACAATAATGCGTTCAGTGAGGGCAAAAAAAGTCCCAATTTTGTACAGATTGTTTCAGTTTATACGTAATTCTTTTTAAAAGGTTTGTGGTTGAGAAATTGGAGCTCATTCTGCTATTGACCTTTGACCTTAGAGGAGTTTCTCATCAGGTATCACTTACATTTTTGATATCTGTGCCAATATTCAAATTCAAATAAGCTTTATTGGCATGACAGATCAGAAATTTACATTGCCAAAGCAGTACAGAAAATTATAAACATTGACAGATGATTAATAATTATACAATAATATGTAAATATAAACAATAATATTAAATACAATATAATAAAAGGCATTTTTACAGATGTAATCACACAGAAACATTTACTACAGAGCTCATTTCTCTCAGATTATGACAAGACTTAATATATAACAATATTTTGCATTTTTTTTAATATATTCAGTATTTGAAGTGGTGACATGTTGGCTTTTGTTGTCGTGTTTGATTGTTGTTTCCTTAACCAGTCGTCTCTCAGGTGGACAGCTCTCCGTATAACCCCGCCTACCTGTCCCCGCCCCCCGGCCCCAGCTGGAGAAGGTACCGTCTTCCTAACCTCGCTCCCTCTCTCCTTGTCTGTCTGTCTGTCTGTCTGTCTGTCTGCGTCTCCGTGGACACGTTGCTGTCCGCCGGGATGCTTGTTTGTTATTTCCAAAGCATCTTGTCTTGAGTCTCCTCTGCTCCCTCCTCCTCCAGAGCCTTTCTGAAGCCTTTGTGATGCCTCAGATGGTTTAGAAGGTGTATGAATACATCGCTACTCGAGAGACAAGTGTGAAAATAACAAAAAAACAAACTAAATTCACCACATATTAACTGAATATCCTCATCCTTTGTCTTTATTTTGTACATTTTAGTCCCTAGAAGTCCATTAGATCAGCTGTTTTGAGCACAGAAATCCATTCTTCAGTTTGGGATCAGTATATGTGTGACAAAATAATAACCTCAGGATCCATTTACTAGCTTTTTCTGATCTTTTAAACCAGAGGCCCCCAACCTTTTTTGCGCCACGGACCGGTTTAATGTCAGACAGTATTTTCAAGGACCGGCCTTTGAGGTGCGGCGGATAAATACAACAAACTAAAATGATACGACCGGCATAAAAACTGTGCTATTTTCTAAATATAATAATAAACCTCAATCCAACGTCCTCGTAACATTGCACCAACAACATAACATGAGTAACATCCTCTCTGCCCCCTTTAACGCTCTATGGTCGCTATGGTAACGTTTAAACATGCCTTCAAAATAAGATACACCACAAAAACAAATATAAAGTGCATGAAAAATACAACTCGACATAACGCTGAATCAGTGGGAGCCCCGAGCTTGTTTCTCTGCAATGAGACGGTCCCATCAAGGGGTTAACGGGAGACAATGACACCCGAAGTGTGTTGCTTCTGTCCAGTCTACTCCGTAATTTTGTTTTGGTTGCTGTCACTGCAGAAAACCCTGCTTCACACAGATAGGATGTTGGAAATGGCAACAGGCATCCATCCAGTCATTTTTCAAAATAAAACATCGTTCAGACTTAGATAATAAATAAAACGGAAATAATGTGAGTTATTTATTCTTTCTGTGCGGTCCGGTACCAAATGACCTACGGACCAGTACCGGTCCACGGCCCGGGGGTTGGGGACCACTGTTTTAAACCACATGTTATGCATTTCACATCCAACACAGAAGGCCATCTTTGAACACGTCTTATCATGTGACCAAACTTCTGCACTTTTTGATCACTTGATAGAACTTGAACCATTTGCTGGTAAAGATTTTAAAATGCTGAAAGCTCAAAAAAGGCTAGTAAGTGGACGTATAGTTGGGATTATTATATCACATTAATAATAATTGAATCTGACTGTGTATTAAACATGATCATCTTTATTTATCCTGACATTCTCACTAAAGATCTACAGTAAATCAAAAAAGGGGCTTGTCTTGAGAAGCAGCATCAAAATATTTTATAGGTCCAATTATAAAACACATTTTCACACTTGTGCTGTTGGGAAAGTTTCCCTGAGATATTGTTAAACGTTAAAGAAGAAGAGGACCCTCATCCATGTAGTCTTTTCTCTCATAAAAGTTAAATATTTCTATTAAAGTCTGTCAGTCACAGGCTTGCGCTCTGAAGCAGTCAGAATTATTTTACCTGGCAGTGCCTCATCATCTGTGACAGCGGTAATCCTTGGCTGCTTGACAGATGTTTCAGTAAAGATGTCAGAAGACTCTTTGACTGGTCATGAATTTATTTCCGTCGTGAGAGAAAAACACATTACACAAGCCTTCAGAAACTCCTGCAGGTTAAACTGAGCTTACCGAATACTTTTAGTGCTGACTGACTCTAACAGACTCACTATAAAGAGACTTGAAGACACTCTTTAGCTTAGCAACAATAAACTAAGGGTGTTTTCAAACCTAATGTTGGTTTACTCTGATCTGAATCATTGGATTAGCAGGTAAATGTGTTCATTTTCATCTTGGTTAGGCTTGTTTTCACACAGAAATACTTAACAAGAACCAAAATGCATCACTAAAAGCCTTTCCTTCCCACCACAAATGAACCAAGACCTCTTCCTCTGAAGGGTCTCTGTGCGGTTGTTTTGCTCCGAGTACGACTGCTCAGTTCAGATCTGCCCCAAACGAATCGTACCTCTAATCTAACCCTAACCCTAACCCTAACCCAGAAGGAAAACCAACCGGTCTGATTCAACCAGACTGAACCATGTGGGTTTGAAGATGCCTTCACAAACAATCCATGTTACAGCAGTACTTTTAAAAAGAATATCTAATTTTGTGAACATGTAACTTTCCATCCAAAGTAGCGCAAATTCTAACCAAAATTTCAGAAAATCGATAAAAGTAAATGTGAATTAATATGTGTTTCCATCCACTACTGTTTTGTGAATATTAATAATCGAGCGCATGGAAATAAACCGTCGCTGGCGCTGATTCTCCTACCGAGTGCAGTAAACCACAAATAGAAGATGGTGCAGCGTGAAGACGTTAATAATTGAGCGTCAGTCAAGGCTGAAGTGATGGAAAGCGTGATACACATCCTGGTGATGGAGAGTATGATGGACAAACAGCTGACATCACAGCTTCTTGCTTTTGGAAGCGTTTTTGATAACAGCCCTGTGTCAGTTATACAGACACGTGTTGAATGCTGCCCAGAGACAAACAAGAAGAAGAAGAAGAAGAAGAAGAAGAGCTTAGAGCCATCTAAGTCACATGCTTCCTGTATCATTTATTCACCAAATCTTCTTCCGTCACACATTGTCTCATTTTGCTTTTATGGATACATCAAATTTTCCATTTCATCCAAGTTTAAAAACTCTAGTTTTTTTTCTCAAAATTGCAGCATTTCCACTCACGTTTTTCATGCACAAATTGAAAAAGCGCATAAAAAAGGGAGGGAGGATGGAAACACACCTAATTTATAGTCTTTTGAATGTAAGAATTTACAGAGTAAAATATTATACAGTATAAAAGCTGCAGAGAAAAAAAACAAGTATATTTTGGCCTTTTTGGCAGAGTGGTGCAGTAACTAGAAAGACTGTCCTTGTCCGTCCCCCCTTCCCGACCCCCCTGAAGCGTCCTTGAGCACGACATTGACTCCCCACCAGCCTCAGAGCTGCCTCCTCTCTCTCTCTCTCTGACCTGACTGAATCTATCCATGTTGTACAAGAAAACCCTGATCAGAATCACACATGAGATGACACTGAGGCTTCACAAAGGTTTTCATGGATTCTACTGAGGCTGCTGCTTCAGTTCGTTTGCCTGTCCAGCACTAACAACGACCTCTAGACGACTAACAGGAAGCAGAGTTGACTTTAGCCGGCGTCTCTCCAAACCTGAGTTGGTTTTGAAGAGCTCTGTTCTTTTTTTTTTCTTCTTCTTCTTTTTTGCCCTTCTTCCTTCTGGGAATCTGCCTTTTTTTTTTTCTTTTTTTGGCTTTTTCTTCTGTTCTTTGCAACGTTCCAGACGTTTGATGTTTGCCTGCCTGCTTGCGTTCTTTCTGGTTTTCTTCTAACAAGACAACAACTACCCTTCAGAGAGAGACTGGCCTCAGTCCATTGTCACAGAAGGTCCACTGCACTTAACAGTACACACACACACACACACACACACACACTTACTTTAGGCTGGCAAATGAACTCCAGCCATTTCCTACAGTCTGACAAGTCAAGACTGTTTAGGTTCGACTCCTCCAGCCGCCATTTTGTCATGTCGCCAACCACCAATTAGAGTCTTTCTAAACACCGAGTTTTCTGGTAAAACAGTCAAGAGTTGTTGGAAAGTTCGATCCCACCTGCACTTTGTCTTCGTTTGGTCTGCGTAGATTTCTTTTTTTTTTCACATTTTTGTTTCTGGTTCGTTGAGGCTGTTGAAATCAACTGCAACAAAAAACAAGGTGGAAAGTGTGTGTTTATTCAACAGATATTTGGTAACCTAGTCATCCTCCCATGTTGGAGGTTTTGGTAAAAAAAAAAAAAAATTTGAGACCAGTTCTTGTAACTGCAGCTCAACATGATGATGTCTGTGTTTGTCTTCTGTAGTGCTTGTGCCAGTTAAAGGATAGAAGTTTATTCTATATGTTCTTATAGTCAACGAATCCCATAAAAAGAACCAAACCAACAATGTTTTTGTCTCTTAATACTTTCTGTTTCTGGCAATTAGCCTCAAGCCAAAAAAAAGGAATAAACATACAATATAGTCCAAAAATAAGTGGTGAATTCTAAAGTAGATTTTAAAGAAATTTAAATGAAGTAAGGCATCTCTTTCTTTTCTTTTCTTTTTTTTTTTACAATAATACCTTACAAAAATCCAAAATTAACACCAAGATTAATCAAACTAGGTAAATACAGAAAGAATTTCATGATGAACCTCCAAAAAATTAGGAATTATATAGAGGCAGACACTGTTCATGTTTACTGATCTTGTACATGATGTACAGATTTTAATCAGAGCACAATCTCAGTTTTCAGGCCGCAACAGCAGATATGAGGTCATTTAAAATATTTGTGGTAACACTTAATTTTACAGGTCCTTTCATTTTATGAAGAATTCCGGGAATTTTACGATGTAATTTGCAAGTATTTCACGGTTAATTTCTAGATCATGTTACAGAAACGGTGGTGCAATTTGCTACAAATTATAATAAAAAAAACAAAAAAGTGTTAAGTTGGTTTAGTTGGAAAGTACCCACTCATTATATTTGGGTTCCTAGTTGTTAATTTGTAAAAATTCTTAATGAATTAGACTCTTAAGAATTCTTTGATTGACAGAAAATACTAAGTTTGTATTAGTGTTGTCTCTCTAATTAGTGCACTTCCCATATACTACCTAAAATACAAAATAAATACTATACTTTCATACTAAAAAATATTGAAGAAACTACAACTCAACAACTTTTTTCCCCATTTTTTATTAAAATGTGGACCAAATTGTACCACTCTTTCTGTAAAATGTCCTAAAATATAACCTTTAAATACTTTCAAATTACTCATGAAATTAGTATAAAATTAAGGGACCTGTAAAATAAAGCGTTACCATATTTTCAACAATCAACTTTTACTCTATTGTCATTAATTATGTGTTTATACAGCAGCAAACACTTCTGGGTGCAGATAGGAGGAGTTACAGTCTTTAAAACAATACATAAACACTTATATCTGCTTATAACTACATTGTAGTTATCTACCAATTATTTTCTCAATCAACTGAGTCCAAGGTGACATCTTCAAATGTTTTATTTTTTTCTGACCAGCAGTCCAAAAGATAAAGATACTCAGTTTACTATCGTAGGAGACTTTCAAAAACTAGAAAATACACACATTTAAGAAGCTGGAACACATTTTTGCTTGAAAAATTATTAATCAGTTATCAAAATTGTTGTTGATTAATGTTCTGATGATGAACTAATTATTGCAGCTCTAGTGTGTCATTTATTAACTGTTTATATATTGCTTCTAAATGCTAAAAAGGGGTGGTTGAAGTAAAGTGGGGTTGCAACTAATTATTATTTTCATCAGTGATTAATCTGCCGATTATTTTCTCAATTAAGCAATTCATCGTTTGGTCTATAAAACACCAGAAAACAGAAAAACATAGAAAAATGTCCAGTGTAACATGTTGAAATGTCTAGTTTTGTCCAACCAACAGATTAGAACCCCCAAATATTCAGTTTAATATAACAGAAGACCATGAATAGCAGCAAATGTAAATGGCATTTTTGCTTGAAAACCTACTTAAACTATTAATTGATTATCAAAACATTAGTAGATTGATTGACTTATTGTTGCAGCTCTAAAGTAAAGTGCCACCGGTTTGTTTTTGGAGCTTTTCACCTGTTTGGACACTGAAACTAGTCTTCTTGTGTTGCGTTAGGTGATCCGCCAGCCTCCCTCTGTCCTCCGCTCGCTGCCTCCATCTCTTCCTTCCTTCGCTTGCGTTTGCTTTCTGAGCCCACACTCTTCTTCTTCTTCTTCTTCTCCCCCTCTTTTTTTTATTTTTCTCTTTTTCGATGTTCTTGCTCGGTGGAGGAAAAATAACTTTTTGTTCTTGTCGATCATGAAAAGGAATTGGTCCGGAAACTTCCCTGGGGATAAAAGCCAGTTGTTTCGTCTCCCCACCACTGCACTCAACAGGTGAATCCTCCTCTTCATCTTCCTCTCTTTACTTCTTTTCCTCTCTCTGCTGGACATCCTCCAGCTCTCTCTCCCACCTCGAGAGAGGAAGCGAGTCTTGTACAACATGAAAACATGTGGGTGAATCAAATGACAGTGTGTCCTAGCAAACGTTACTTTGCAAGATGTTGTTTTATTTCTTCTTTCTTTGGCTGACTTACTTAAAAGATTAAAACTTTTCTGCCTTTTTTTTTTTACCACAAAAATCCTCGATCTGTCCTATAACTTTCTAAATCTTTGTCATTCTTCCCTCATCGTCTGTTATATCCTTCTTTTTCTCCTTTTCACTTTCATCTTTCATCCTTCACTTGATTTGCCCTTTTACATCATTGTGGGAATTTGTATTGTTAGTGTGTTAGCTTGTTTAGTCCATGCTCTTTTATCTGCACTACCTGAGCTCCTGTTAAGTAAATACATCTGTAAAGTCCAGAACACACTGAAAGTAAATTCAGAGTCATCGGGTCGCTGCAAATGACCAAAGAGGTAATTTTCTGCAGCAGAACCCAACCAGAAACAGCTGTGTTTTTAGT
This sequence comes from Thunnus maccoyii, assembly GCF_910596095.1. Taxonomy (NCBI): domain Eukaryota; kingdom Metazoa; phylum Chordata; class Actinopteri; order Scombriformes; family Scombridae; genus Thunnus; species Thunnus maccoyii. The sequence goes on along the minus strand of NC_056542.1, from coordinate 2,196,839 downwards.
CACCAGGTCCTCTGCCAAAGATCCCAGCTTTTCTGGAGTTTGGAGTTGGAGCAACGAGGCATTTTAATGTCTGAACTAATGCTAAAAAAAAAAGCTGTGCATTGGATTTGCTTTTGGTGTGTGTTTTGGGCTTAATTAAGGAGGTTAATACCTTGAAATCACACCTGACTTTCTGTAAAAATGTCATCTTGTGTGAAAATAAACAGAAAATGGAGCCAGATGGCTTTTATTTCTGACGTACAGCTCTAAATGTTAGTGCTCTTAGTTGTGATGGTGGTTTTTATCTTGATATCTCAATGTTTTGGAGAATGGAGACCCCCCGAAATCCTTTTTTTTTTCTCTGCCGTTTTATCATCTTTTTTTCTCTCTCTCTCTTTCCCTATGTCCATTAACACTACATGTGTGTCTCTCTCCCCTCAGGACAAACTCTGACTCAGCCCTCCATACCAGTGTGATGAACCCTCCCACAGGAGATCCCTTCACCACTGGAGGACCCACCCTCACCCCCCAGAGCTCCAGACGCACCGGTGAGGCAGCAATTCAAAACCCAAACAAAACATTCACAACTGAAACACAAAAAGTCAAGATAAAATCAGTGTTGAAAGAAGCATTCAGATCCTTTATTTAATACTCCATTACAAGTTAAAGTCCTGCATGAACTTTCTCTAATCTTTGATTTTTGCTGAAATATTGGATCATTTGAACATTTATTGAAATGAAAGCATGTGAGAAGTTTAGAGGGAAAAATCACTATTTGGTGGAGCTGTTAACAACTCATAGACATGTGAAATGTGACACCGACTACACACTGCTTTTTGTAAGACGTCAAAAGCCAAAAAGGTTGGAAACCACTGGTTTCATCTTTAACAATGTGTTGTATTTTAAAAGCTTGTTATATTATCCATTGTGTCAAATCTTCATCTGAAAAGTAACTAAAGCTGTCAAATAAATGTAGTGGAGTAGAAAGTACAATATTTCCCTCTGAGATGTAGTGGAGTGGAAGTATAAAGTAGCATCACATGGAAATACTCAAAGTACAAGTACCTCAAAATTGTACTTAAGTACAGTGCTTGAGTAAATGCACTCTGTTACTTTCCACCATGGGATAAAATACACAAACACAGGCAATCAAACTTCAGTTGTGTTATTATTATAACCAGAAGGACTCTAATACCAAAAATGCCTCATTGATACTCTTTATCTTCAGTTTATTTGTTGTGTTTATTCCAAGAGGGAGGAACTCAGTGAGAAAAGTTTTATCTCCAAGAGATGTTTTGCTTATTCTAGGAACAGTTGGAATAACCAGCATCTAAAGAGCGTCAAGACATAATGGAGTAATGTTTGGATTAGAAATGTCCCAAGCCAATCTTAATGACTCATGCCAATCCTTTCTTTACTCCACTGTGTTTCGACTACCTCTGCCTGCTATTGTTGAGCACTGCTCTTCTTTAAAACAGTCTACAGTGCAGCAATTCACTCCATGAATGAGTGAAAATGAGTATGTGTGAATGTGAAAAATTATTTGGGGCGCACCAGTACAAGTGACTCTTGAGTTATGATGTCCACGTTGGCAAAAATACACAGATTCACTAAAGTCAGACTCTCTTTCTCATTGGCAAAGAAGCAGTGTACAAAACATTCAGCTTACAGCTTCTCATTTTTCTCATTACTTTCACCAGTAAAAAAGGTTAAACAGTGCTGTTGACTGATCATATCAACTGTCACTAATTAATGTTAATTCTGAGAGTAACTTGATGGGAGGTCAAAATAAAACTTTGCTGTTGTTGGGTTTGTGTGTCTTAGCTCCAAAGATCACTTGTAACTGTTCATTCTGTTTCTCTAGTACAACAATTTATCTGATCATTTCACGTAATTTCAGCTGATCAGTTACATAGTTTTGAACCAGGACCTTTTAGGGTTCATCAGGCCTTATTTTTGAACAATGCCTTCAATATTTTTATTTTATATTTTTGGTAGCTTGTGAAAAATAAAGTGTGCCAAATTTATTAAGCTTAAGCAATGTTAGAATCATTCAACATTGCATATCTTCTGCTACCATGTATGTAAATATAAGCATCCAATCAAAATGCAATATTGGCAGATAATCAGAATTAAAGGATTCGGATTGGGGTGGGGCCAAAAACATCCCAATTAATATTAATACATTCAGGATGTCCTAAAAACATGGACAAAATGGGACAAATATTTGCTATATTAAGTACATTAAAAATTGATATGTGAAAGAATCAAAAACTATTCCCAAATTGTAGACTGTGTGGCTCTGAGAAATTGTGCTGTAATTACGGGAAATACATGGAAAGTGGAGAAACAAGCAAGTCTTCAGGGTTTTTACATGTGTAACAATAAGGCTTCCAGCAAGTATTTCTCCAGTTTCAAAAGCTGGGAGGAATCATTGACTGTTGCAGGAAGATAAATTTGTGTCTCAGCAGTATAAAAATAATGATTTATGATTGATTTTTTATGATATGACCAACTATCAGCATGTACACAGAGAACAAAAGTGGTCCAAGTATTGATCCCTGTGGGACGCCACAGCCAGTTTTTAGGCTTTAGGCTATTACTTGCTGCTACTTCAAATTCACAAACTTTGTTTAAGACTATTAAGATTACATGTTATATGTATAAAATATAAAGTATAAATCAGCAACTACAAGGTGCAGAACTGCCACCATGTTTTTCTAGTTTGAAAATCAGAAGCAAAGACTATGGGCAGCCCAGCAGGTGGCTTGTTCATCCAATCAATTAGCGGAAGAGTCGAAGGGGAGTCAATTTATTATGTCTGTCTTGAACTGATTCGTTTGAGGCTATTCGACCAGAATGAGAGAAGTGAAAATGGTGTGATGTCTGTCTGGTTGTCTGGCGAGAGCACTTGGTGAACTCAGCTTTTATTTTTAAATAATGCAGTGACCTGTTCTTTGTTAAACTGACTTTCCTGGCCTGACTGAACGGCTCACACAGTTCCTCAGGATAAAGATCTCAGTCTAAACAGGTTTTCCTCTGGCTGCCAGCAGAATCAGGAAGTTCTGAATATAAACTGAAGCTAAAATTTTCAACTCAGAAAACCTTGTTTTGTCTGTCTTTCTGTATAACCCTACAGGTCAGAGCGATGGAGAGGGCAGAAGAAGTGAGTTTTATACAAATACCTTCACTCACACACACACACACACACACACTGCTGTCAGGTTTCAGAACATTTGAACTGAACAGAATTTGTTTTTCTTCTTTTTTTATCTATAAGAATGTTTTTATGGTAGTTATTTTCAAGTTTTGGTAGAAAATGTGTGGGCTTAAATATTTGTCATAAGATTCTAAACTAATGAAAGCCTATGTTTGTATGTCATCCTTCATAGACCTGTGAAAAAACTCTTACTCTTTGTCTCTCTTGAGTTATTCAAAGTTTGTGAATATGTAGGGAAAAAATACAGGAAAAATCGAGAATGTCTAAATAAAATTTGTGCACAAGGTAATTTGTGGAAGTGCACAAATTACATCAGCTGTCACTGAGAAAAAAACAACTGCTTTTGTGAACATCTGAGTAGGGCTGCAACAGATGATGATTATTCTCATTATCGATTACTCTGATGAATTGTTTGTTCTATGAGATGCCAGAAAATTGTGAAAAATGCCATCACAATCTCAGCCCAAGGTGCCATCGTCAGATAGCTGCCCAACAGTTAAAATAAGTTAAATATTAGTTTACTATAATGTAAGGTAAGGAAAAGAAGAAAATCCTGACATCTGAGACGGTAATTTTGCTTGAAAAAGAACTTTTTATAATTATTCAATTATCAAAACAATTGTATAGAAAAGATCAAATCGATGAATTAATCAGCTTATTGTTTCTACTTTATATCTGACCAGGATTCCATCACTGTAACTTCACTGTCTCACACTGGGGGGGAGGGGGCTATTTTTTGGGAGGGCATTTTTGCCCTAAAAGAGTCCTCCACTGATTTAACTCACGATGGACATTTTTTTTTAAAGTAGATCTAAATCAATGCGGCAGAACCAGAGATATCATCTTTTTATTGCATGTATTCGTCTTCCTTGTCAAAACAAGGGAATTTTCCTAAGGGGACAGTACAGCATATCTTATCTTAACTGGACCGCACACCGGTTTGAGATTGTGGTGTTTTATGCTAGTAGTGGCTAATGTAATCTTGTAAACTGAATATCTTTGGGTTTCATCTTCATCTTCAGTGACATCTTCAGATGTCACTTTGGACTCTAGGAACATTTTTTACTATTTTCTGATATTTTATAAACTAAGCGATCAATCAAAAAAAAAACAATTGATAGATTAATCATTAATGTGTTGTTTTGTCCCTCAGTGTTTCCTTATCCTGTTCCCCCCATTGAAGAGAATGTGCTGGATGAGGGGAAACTGCTCAAACCCTGGGACACCAAGAAGGTAAAAACATGAAAATCTAATGTTGTTTCCTGCATTTTCCTTATTTATTCTCATATTTTTTATTTCTTTAAATTCATCTTTTACTGTGCCTGAACATATTTTTTTATATTTACTCAACTAGTACTCAAAATAGCTGTAATATCTCCCTTTACCCAGTGTAAAAAAACAAACCAAAAAGATTGATGACTGATTTAGAAGCTTTAGAGATAAAGATAATTAATTAGCAGTGTTCTTCACACTGATTGAACAAATTGAGGTAGAACTGATTTTGTTTATTTTATCATATTTTATCCTTGTAGTTGCCTCTGTTGTCGTCCAGACCCAAGTCCTGTGAAGTTCCTGGCATCAAGTAAGTTTGACACCACTGAACACACATCACACACCGCATTATGTCATAGCAACTTTTGTACATTGCTTTAGTGTGGCCTGAAATTTGATTAGTCCCTGGAACAAGGGATGTATCAAAGATGGGGATTATTTTCCACTTTGCTCCCTGCAGGCAGTAATCAGTTCCTCTACTGCTTCTGTTGCTTTTGTGTTTCTATAAAGTCAAACTATTAAGTCACCAGAAAACCAAACAGCATCAAATATCAAATGTTCTCATCAGCTTTCAGCCGCTGAAAGTTGAATGTTTGATATTTATGGAGCAATGAATTATATTTCACTGATGTTTTTATTGAAATTGCTGAATTATATCTTATCTAAATCATGACTTTCCAACATGCTGTGAGTGAGATCTAAACTTCCTGTTTCCTCTCAGTATCTTTACGTCCCCGGAGCAGCCGTCCGCTCCGACCCACGGCGTCCCTTCAGCCCTCAACACTGGCGGCTCACTGCCGGACCTGTCCAGCCTCCACTTCCCGTCTCCGCTGCCCACGCCACTGGACCAGGATGAGCCCGGTTACCCAGGATCCTCTCTGAGCGGGGGCAGCAGCACGGGGAACCTGGCCTCCACGCTGACCCAGCTGGGCATCAACGCCGCCAACGCACCGGGAGGCAACGGCAGCCTCCACCACCACCACCACACACACGGTATGTACAGGCTGCAGGAGTGTGTGTGTTTCAGAAAGGTATAGACCTGGACCAGTCTTATTGATTACTTAAGGTGAGGCCACATGTTACACCTAGCTCTGATTTGGGCGTCTTGACTGATCAGACCAAGTTGGACAGAGTTGATTCAAGTCTGGTTCAGTTGTTGCTGAAAGCCCGGAGATAATATATAATTATCTGGCGTCTGAGTCAGTCGCTACCTGTCACATGTTTGATTTTTAAGACTCAAATTGTGACTTCAAAAAAAACTTTGGTGTACCTTGAGAGTAATATTTCCTAAACCAGTTGATGAGGTTTGAGGTCAGAGCAACACTTCAGCTAAAGTCCACCTCACTCTGAAGTTTTCTCCAGGGCTGAAACTAATGTTTTAATTTTCATTATCGATTAATCTGCTGATAATTTCTCAATTAATCAATAATAATCTTAAAAATAGTGGAAAAGCCAATAGTGGCATCTTCAAATGACTTGTTTTGTCTGATCAGCAGATCCAAAGATATTCAGTTTATAGCTGCAGCGATTAGTCCATTATCTGTTGCCAACTGTTACATTAATCACCAGCTATTTTGATAATTGATTAATTGTTTGAGGTCGCTCTATAAGAAAAAAAATGTCCAAATTCTCTGTTTCCAGTCTCTCAAATATGTTTTTCTGGTTTCTATGAAAATATACTTAAATATCTTTGGGTTGCGGACTATTGTGGACAAAAAAAGAAATTTGTGGATGTCATCTTGGGCTTTGGGAAACAGTGATCAGCATTTTTCACCATTTTCTGACGTATTATGGACCAAACAACTCGTTAATTGCAGCCCTAATTTGGTTTACTATCATGTATGACACATAACAGCTTCAAATCCTCACATTCAAGAAGCTACAACCTGCAAATGTTTGGCATTTTTGCTTAAAAAAATTCTAAAGTGATTATTGGATTATCAAAAAAGTTGCCAATTTAATTTTTTGTCGATCGACGAAACAATTAATCGACTAATCGTTGCAGCTCTAATTCACAGTGAGCTAACAGTATATCTAAAATACATGTTTGTAAGTTCTGTGGCACAAAGACAGATTCTCTATCCGACTTTGGCTCCACAGACGCTTTGTTTTTATAAGCACAGTGCTGGTTTTTATCTTTTTAATGTTATTTTTTAACAAAAATAAAAACATAAAATTACTCCAGCCTTAAAGGACTGACCTCTTTACATTTAGTTCTCTATTTCTGTGTTCACTCATAAAATAAGGTCAGGTCACTTATGCACTTGGTCTTGTTCAAGAGAAACTGTCCTATAAGCAGATATTGATGGTTTTGACCCTCCGGCAGCAGCTGTAGTTCTGCTGAATCGTTCTCGGGGAAAGACTCTGAGCTGCCTGCCGGGCTCAGTTGTAAATCTGTCTGAATGACAGCTTCAGCTAAATGACTAATGTGAAGGTTAGCAGAGGAAGTATGTGGGTGAGAGCGGACAAGATGAAACGAAGGGGGATGTACAGTGGGGCGGTGCACTAAATTTAGCTTCACGCAGAGAGAGAAAGGGGAGATTTTTTTTTTCAGGGGTGGAAGTGCAGTCGGAAAATGTAGCTGTGTCTTATCGTTGGTGAGGTGACTGTACCAACCGCAGGCAGGAAGCTGCTGTCAGCTCGTCCTCAGGCTGCAGCCTGCCTCTCCAAACCTGTTCATCATAATCTGGATCATCATTTCATCATCATCTAAGCTGTAAGCATGTTGTCTGTACAAGGCTGTAAATCAGGCAGACAATTGCCTGGAGCCACAAGGACGATGAAAACTCAGTTAGTTTCAAAGTGAAAAACAAAAGTTGAAGCTGTTAGAATTTCTATTAGTTCTACATGGTAGTTTGAGGAATTACAATTGAATTTCAGTTTCAATCAGTCCAAAAAACTGTCAAAATGAGATCCAAGAAAAAAGAATTATCTGCCAAGAAGTTTTTCCCACACCAAAATATGGAATCCACAGCGCTCAGGGAGGAGTTGGTCTGTTTATCCATCACTTTGGTTCAAAGAAAACAGCTGTTAATATTGATGATCACCAGAGGATGCAAACCAAATCATCTACTTTATACAACACTGACCAGATTGTCATAAACGTTTTTTTTCTTTTCTTGTCTCTTCCTCGCCCCTCGCTCTGTCTTCCTCGCTATTTTATCATTTATTTTCTAATGAGGAAATGAGGCTTTTGTTGTGTTTTGGACAAACATGTAAACAGAGATTACGCCTGAACCAAAACACATGATTTGTGCACAGAGACGAACCCCCGCATTTAAATGTGAACACATGGAACAAACAGGACTGTTATATTTCCAACATGTTTCCACATTGTTTTTCACCGTTTGAGATTAACTGTCTCGCTTTCCTTCTGCAATGGTCCAATGTCGCCAACTGTTTATGTTAATATGCACAAAACAGCAGTGGATGGAAATGCCGATAATCTGGAAATTCGATTGAAATTTTCTCTACATTTGGCTGGAAACCTGGATATAGATTTAGGGGAGTCGTCCTCAAATGTTTGTTTTTTTTGGTCCAGATTGAAATGTCTCAACATCTATCGGAGGGGCAGCCATGAAATTTGGTACAGACATGCCCGGTGGCCAGAGAATGAATCTTACTGACTTTGGTGATCTGACTTTTTCTCTAGCGCCTCCATGACGTTAACGTTTGGTGTTCAGAGTGAAATGTCTTGAAGGATTGCCTTTGCATCAAGAGCACCTGTTTTGTGTCACATCCAAGAAGAGCTTCCTCATTTATTTGTCATAAGGAGAAATGATATTTTTGAAAAACTGATCAAATTTGGAGAAATACTTCGGTCCAGCTGAAGTCCAGCAGTATATAACATGCATCAAAAAGTTGCACCTATTTTTCACAATAGGGCTACATTATTTTAATTTCTTGATGAATCAATCAATCATTTTCTCTATAAAATGTAAGAAAATAGTGAAAAAGTCATACGTCTGGTTTTGTCCACCAGTCCAAGATCCATAAGATGACAGCGATCAACATTTTTCACCATTTTCTGACATTTTATGGACCGAGCAGCTCGTCACTTGCAGCCCTAATTTGTTTTACTATCACATATGACATATAAAATCTTCAAACCCTCACACTGGAGAAGCTGCAACCAGCAAATGTTTGGTATTTTTGCTTAAAAAGTTACGAAAGCAATTATTGGATTATCAAAATAGTTAAATCTGTTGATTGACTAATCGATCAATCCACTAATTGTTGCAGCTCTAATTCATAATTAATGCCATTTGATACCATCATGTCATCTTTGTGAACTTTTTGCTTTTATCTATTGCCGTCATCAGTTAAAATTTTCAGTTTGTCCAATACTATGAATAATGAACAGTTTAGACCCACTGTAGCTCTAAATGTGTCAGTATCCATAATTGATCATTATGGATATAGCTACAAGTTCACAAGTTATATAGTAATAAGTTCAGAGAATATGCTTCATTTAACACACAAGAGGGGAAAAAATAAAAGATAAATAAAAGTTGGGGTCTCATGTGGACGAGCGTCTCTGTATCTGTTGCAACTGACAAAAATTATCATCACGTGGACCCTTTGCTGCTTTGTTACTGTGAAATAACAGTTTTCAAGTGTTTTGTGTACAAAATCAAGTCTTTGGACATTTATAGGCTCATATTTTGGTTGTAAAACTAAAGTAATTGATCTTTAATGTCATCGACTGTTGCCAGTAATACAGATCACAGTTGTCATTTTTCAGCAGGAAGCTTTGAGCCTTGTGTCTTTTTCCTGGTTTTACACTTAAACCAGGTCAGAAAATGTAGATTGTTGGATGAACCTGACCTACTCTGTGGATATAAAAAGAAGTAAGACGGTGTGTTTGAGGACAGAGCTGATGTTTTCACCTGCTGTGATCCGCTGGGGAGGAGCTCAGGTGAAATCAGGCCAGTCGTCTCTCTGAGGGGTCGATTCCCCGAACAGATGATCTATTTCAAACTGAGGTGAAGTCTGTGTGCTGGAACAGAGGAGACTTTATTCCTGTAGTGCTTGTTGCTTAGTTAAGATTTTTGTTCCAAATAATTATAGTTTTTATGATACATCATCCGTATTCTTTTGTGTATTTGGAAACCTGTTTTCATAATTAATAATGTCACAAGTATTTTTTTGTTTCTGTGTTTTCCACAGTTGAGGCTTGTGATATTTTACCATTAATGGCGGTTTAGCTGCAATTAAAGGTGACTAATGGATCGCCCTTTTCAAAATACATTATTGTAAAACAATCAGGCACATTATTATTGTCACTGTGAGCTGCTTACTGTCTGGATAAACAGTCGCAGATAAATAAAATCATTGATTTACTTTATGATTGTAAACTGCTTTAGTTTTTAGCAGTGTCAGTCAGTTTGCTTTGGTTCAGACTGAAATATCTAAACATCTCTTGGATGGATTCCCATGAAATTTTATTCAGACATTCATGTTCCCCAGAGGATAAATCCACATTACTTTGGTGATGCTCTGACTTTTCCTCCAGGGCCACCAGTAGGTCAAAGTTTTCACCTACAGATGTCACTTATTTCTTTTGTCTGTTTCTCTGGAGCTGCACTAGATAATTGTAGCTGCCAGGTGAAGCAACTGCAGAAGAAAGTGACTGCAGTGAGCTATGTTTCTTGTAGCTTAGCGCCTCGTATGCTTTAGTTGTGTGTGGCACTTTATGTTCGTCCACAGGTTGGACTTGTGGATCCAATCTGTGATCTTTTCACCTATTCTGGATCTCATCAGAGCCTGAGCCCCAAAGGGGCAAAGACCCTCTTGTATCTGTTGTTTCTTTCTTCTTCTTCTTCTTCTTCTTTCTTTATTATTACGCCTCTTCAGACCTAAATTTGACCCCCTAAACATGTTCAAAAACTCACCAAATTTGGCATGCACATCAGGCCTGGTGGAAAAATTTGATAAAATGTAAAAATTAACCCCAAAGTGCCAAAATGTGCTCGAGAGCGCCACCTATGTAACTAATATGGCCGCCAATAGGGCTAATATGGCTTTCCACGACATAGAGATTGAACCAAAACTCAATTATTCGTCTCATCAAGACCTACAAATCATACGCTGACACCCCTGACCTAAATCCAACAGGAAGTCCACAATATACATATTAAAGTATGACTTTTCCCCAATTTTGGACCCCGAACAAACACTATCTCCTCCGAGGGCGTTAATGGTATCAGCTTCAAACTTTAATACATGACTTATCACACTGTGCTGAACAAAAGTTGTTAAAAACTTTGTAATAACTCGAACGGTTTAGATATTATAAGCCCTGAAAGTTGTAGTGCCGCATCACACCTTACAATGTAAACCAATGGGGAGGCAATCTCTGGGCATGGACTTTGTGTCAAACAAATGGCTTGGTGTCTAAACTATAAGTCTGACCACTTTCAAACCTGTTTAAATGGATTCACAACAAAATTTCCTACAAAAAATGTGATTTTTAATGTAAAATTTGGCCAAAGTCCTGATATTTATGAGGATATTTCACAAGAAGACTATTAAAATCCTGCTCTCCAACTGAGAGGGAGAAGGAGGGAAGAAAGGGGGGGATGGGTAAAGTCAGACCTGTCAGCCCAGGTCTGACAACATCTACACACAGTATTTTTCTGTGTCCAGCTGCAGTTACTTATTGTCTCTACACACCTGACAGCACACATGTCAATCAAACTTTGACCAGGTCATGTGGGTTAAAAGTCTTTACTTTTCTAAAAAGTTCATTTCTTTTACACACAAACTCACCAAGAGTTTTGTTTACTAATTGAAATTAAAGTGAATGGGCCCAAAACTTGCATCATTTTGATGACACAGGTGTGAGCAAGACAGACATGTCTCACCCTGCAGAAAATTCTCATCCTGTCAATCTTTCAAAATAAAAGCACACCACACTTGTAATAAATATCCCTCATTTTTCAAAAGCTAAATGATCTGATGATCTTTTCAGAGTCAGTTAAATCTCTTTTTTTGGCCCATTTTGCCTGAGGAAAAGAAGCTGCCTAATAATTATACACACCTTGATATCGGGTGTTGATCTCCTTTGGCCACACCCTCCCTCATTACACAAACACACATCACCTGATATGCTTAAATCCAATAAGCATTCAAGTTTATACAGCTTGGAGTTGGAAAATATGCATAAAAGCGATGATATGGTCAGAATACTCACTTGCCTAACAATTGTGCGCACAGTGTAGAGCTGCAACTAACAAATATTTTAATTATTGATGAATCTGTTGATTTTTTTTCTGGTTTGTAAAATGTCAGAAAGTAGTAAAAAAAAATTCGATTAGTTTATGAAATGCTAAAAAAAAATGTCATTCACAGTTTCTCAGAGCAGATTGTGGCGTGTTCAATTTCATTGTTCAAAACAATTAGACAAGATATTCAGTTAACTTCATTGTACATGTTTGTAAAGTCAGACCTGTCAGCCCAGGTCTGGAGACATCTACATGCCCGTGACAGAAGCCCTTGGACTGCACCGCTCCCCGACGTGCGCAAGGGTGCGAAGGCTCGTTCAGCGCTGCTTGCAGCTTTAATTATTATTTTACTTTTTCTTTCATTTAAGTGTTTGTCTCTTTTCAGTTTTGGTGGATGTTGAAAGTGCAGTTTTGTTCATTTTTTTTCTCTCTCTCTCTTTCCTTCCTAAGGTCTCCTGGCGTCTCTACAGAGCACGCTCAGTAACCCCTCCCTGCAGTCGTCCCTTAGTAACCCGAACATCCAGTCATCGCTCAGCAGCCACTCCTTTTCCAACTCTCTGAGCTCCGCCTCCCTGCACTCGTCGCTCAGCAACCCGTCGCTGCAGTCGTCCCTCAGCTCCTCCCCCTCCCTGCCGTCCTCCCTCAGCAGCCAATCGCTGCACTCGTCCCTCAGCAACTCCTCCCTCCAGTCGGCCTCCAGCGGTAACCCCAGCTACAGCAGCGGCGTGGGCGGCTCCAGCTCCTGCTCTTCCTCCTACTCGCCGCTGCTCAGCGGGCAGGGCCAGCCGTCACTCAGCACGTCGCCACGGAGACGAGCACAGCTCTCCCCGCTCATCCTGCCCATGGGAGGAGAGTCCCGGAGGCATCACTCCAAACAGTTCTCCCCCACCATCTCCCCCACCCTGTCCTCCATCACACAGGTAAAGCACACACGCCTGGAAAAAATAAATTATAATTCAATAATTTAAAGCAGCATACAATCACTCACATATGTTCTCTTCCATGAAAAAACATCCATTTATCAAAGTCACAAAGAGCCGCATGCTGCAAAATATCGATTGTGTTGGAAAAGAAACATTTCAGACATGAGAGAGACATCTGTACTGTATGAGACGCAGCTTTCCAGCCTGTTCTTCAGCAGACAGATTTACCCCTCCGTCAAGAGAGAAAGAGAGTCTATAAATATTTTGGCTCGGAGTTAACGTCGGATTCACATGGAGTCAAAGTGCCAAAAAAGTCGGCAGAAACTTCTCAAACCTTACTGCAGCGTAATCCACCTCTGAAGGTTCATTGTGTCCCAGACAAACTGTCGCACTGCCAATAAAACACGAAATACAACTATTTCCAGCAGAGCGTCAGAGCTGCGAGGACACATAAGGAGAACATTTAAGGAAATTTAAACGTATGGATCAGCAGTAGAGAGGTTGATTGTAAAGCAGAAGTCGTCCTGAGAAGTTTCTTCAGACAATTTAATTCTTTTCCTGTAAAGATACACCAGAGTGTGTGTGTGTGTGTGTGTGTGTGTGTGTAAAGGCACACTTCCCTTCTAAGTGCCTTTATGCTCTGCTGTATTTTCATAATGTATCATTATATTGTTGTTCGTAACCGTCTGTTGGTTTGCCTGGAAGTGGATCTTTTTCAAGTAAAACGAGGTCAATGTGAAAAGTATAAAAAGGTTTTACACACCAAAATCAATTAAATCATTCCTTTTATTCAGTTTTCAATGTCAAAATTTAGCACAGAGAAAGAAATATTAAACTGTATTATAATTTTTCTCTATAGATTTTGTTATACTGAATATAGTTCTGCAACTAATGATTATTTCCATTATTGATTCATCAGCAGTTTAATCATTGTGCTCATGGCTCATAGTGATCTATGACAAAGAAAAGCAGCAGATCCTCACATCGGAGCGGTGGAACTGGACAATATTTGACATTTCTTCACTATCTTTGCTTGATTGAAACGATAAATCGATCACTAAAACGGCTGCTAATTATTTATCTGTTGATCAAATAAGGGATTAATCGACTAATCATTTCAGCCCTAATTTAATATCTTAGTAATATTGGATTTACAAGAGTTTTGTATTAATATGAAGAAGCATTTATGTGGCTTGATTAACCACAAACATTCCCAGCTGGATATTTGATCTATAAAAGTTTTCTAAATCAAATTTTGAGAACATATATTATAATATGAGATTTGATTGATGTCCCGCTGCTGTTTCACCTCCAAACAAAGTAAACTAAAGAGAAAAAAGCTTCAGAGTTTGAGTTTGAGTCTGTTGCCTCCCTGCAGGGCGTCCCTCTGGACACCAGCAAACTGCCTCTGGACCAGAGGCTGCCTCCGTACCCGCTTAGCCAGTCCCACCAGCACCAGCCTCTCCCAGGTCTACCCGGCTCCCAGCCCGGCCAGCAGCCCCCTCTGCTGGGCCAGCACCACCTCCAACAGCTACATCGCCTCCAGCAGCCACGGCCCAACACCCAGCAGCAGCAGCAGCAGCAACAGCAGCAGCAGCAGCAACAGCAGCAGCAGCAGCAGCAGCAGCAGCAGCAGCTCCACCTGCAGAACCTTCGCAACCAGCACCACATGCAGCAGCACTTTGGAACGGTAGATTAATAGATATAACCGATTAGATTGATGAACGTGCAGCTCAGCGTGTTTATAACCAGCTGTTTTGTTTTTGTAGCAGCAGCAGAGGCCGGTGGGACAGCAGCAGCAGCAGCAGGTGAACACGTCAAACACGCCGCTCATAAAGAACGAGAGCGCGTTGGACCAGTGCGGCTCCTCCTCCTCCTCTCATTGTCAGGTCAAACAGGAAACAGAGCAGCAGGTGGTGGAGCAGCAGCAGCAGCAGCAGAGAGCCGGCGGCCTGCCTCAGCTCCAACAGATCAGTCACAACTTGGCCACAGACCTGGGCCTATACAACGTGAGTAAACTACACCAGGTCTCACCGTCCCACTGAAACATTAACTGATTCAAGCCGCTCTAGTGCCCCCTAGAGGACGCAGCACACAGTACACCTAAACGTACAAAAGAGTTAGTTGGAACAAACAGCTGCGTCTCTGAGAAATTCCTGTTATATATATTTATTATTGACTAATGTAATCACAGGCTGGTTTATGTTTCAGCTGAGTAAACAGGAAATCTTGAAAAGCTTTTGATTCCTGTCTCTTGCTTTAGAAGGTTTTAGAAGTTTTTTAAGTCTTAAATTTCATTTTTTGGACAATAATGTTCGTTATTTCTTTTACATTCCTTTCTCATTTTATAAAAATTCTAAATTACCAAGAATAGTTTTTTTGTCTTATACTGTATTTTAGATGACTTGATAGAACATCAGTAACCTGATTTTTACACTTGACTTAAAGGGTTTGACTTGATGTCAAAATGTGAACAAAGGCTGCAACTAACTAATTTTCATTGTCCATTAATCTGCTGAAAATATTCTCAGAGAAGATTTAATATTCTTTCAGGTGACGTCAGTTTTTATTTTAGTTCTCACAACTTATATCACTAGAATGCCAAAACGTATCATCATCATCATCGTCAGTAAACACTCATTAACTTTTATGTCATGATATAAAATTCAAGTGAGATTATTCAAACCTATATTTCTAACCTTATCAAAATTATAACGTGATAAAATGTAATGAGACCAACCTTTTTTCAATATCTCACCAATATACCATAGTAAAGTCATCAAAGTTACATCATTCTCTATGAATTTTTAAGGTAAACAGTATGACAGGGTCCATAATCTGATTAAACAGTTAATATAACAGTTATTAACCCATAAGAACCCATGGTGACACAGGTGTCACCAACCCTTTCAATGTTCTGGAAAATTCCTTATACAGCTTTTATCCTTGACTTTAACTCATGAAGTCCCTAAGTGACATCTACTGAATATCCTGGTGCAGTCATGTGACAATGTGTGAATCTGTGTACCCATGACATCACTTCCAAAATGGCAGTGTGCTTGGTCAGCAAATGTGACAGAACTAGCTAATTTTAAAAAGCTTGTTTTTTGTTACTAAAGGTAGGTTTCAACCCATTTAACAATTCTGATGCTTTAATAAGACGTCCTGTTTTACATTTAACCTGTTCTGACCACATTTCTTGAACGAATTGATATAAAACAAGTTAAAATATTGTTATGACATATATGTCAGATTACAGATCTTTGACACTAAAGGTAGAATTTCAAAATAAAATTCAGAAATGTGTTCCATTTGGTCTGTTTTATATTCCCCATAATTCTCCTTTAAGGAGAAATGGGTTCTTCTGGGTTAATTCATTCCTGCAACTCTTTTTTTTTTTTTTTTTTACTGTTATCTGGATGTCAAAATGTAAACAAAAGCTGCAACTAACTAATTTTCATTGTCCATTAATCTGCTGAATATATTCTCTGGAGCTGCAACAAACTATTATTTTCACTAATCTGTTGATTAGTTGTTTGGTCCATAAAATGTTGAAAAATGTGAATCAGTGTTTCCAAAAAGTCCAAGATGACGTCCTCAGATGTCATAAAGGATTAAAGAAACCAGAAAATATTCACATTTAAGAAGCTGGAACCAGCAAATGTTTAGCAAAAATTATTAAAATAATTAATCGATTAGCAAATACTTTCAAATTTCATGACTTAATTATTGACTGGAGATTTCAAAGAAAGGGAAATCAAATGACATAAACTCAGATATGTAGTTTTAAAAGTAAAATATTTCAGTTCTGTAAATTCCTTGGTGTTTTAAATTGAAACTTTAAGTCTTCATACGGGCCTGTTGATACACAGGTCTCCATGACGACAGACTTTATAATCATCCATTTAAATAATTAGCATTAAGTACGCTTTCTGTGTTTGGGGGGAAAATGTGAGAAAACACACTTATTATTTATTACAAACAAACTCTTTGTTAATACAAACTGACAGTTTGACTCATGATTCAACAAGATCAATTCAACCTCATAACTTTGCATGAGCTGTCTGTTTCTGTCGCTTATGAAAACACTATTTTTAGCAACTGAAGACCTTTTATTGGATTTAGCTGATTCAGAGTCTGAGTCATTCGTTTATTAATTTGGGTAATGCTCTCTGTTGAAGAAGTACAAACCAGTTCAGCTGTGAAACCCAGTCAGAGATCATCAGTTTTCCTTTAATTTAAACTTTGATGTGTTGCCTTCCTGAAGCGTTACAATCAATATCATAAACATATATTGACCCATATTTACATAATTATGTGTTATTGAGTGACACTTCCCCATAAAAAACAATCATTTTATTTATGTTTTTTCATGCTTCTATTTTGAAAATACAACAATGAACGGGCACAGATTCGTCCGTCCTCGTCTCTCTCAGGGCTGCAGGTGTCGTGTTCACGGCGTCTGATGTAATGTTGAGGTGAAATGAAAGAGAAACGACGTCTGGTTCTATTTCTGGAAGTCTGCTGAGTAGAAGTCATTGTGTGCTGAGAGACGGTGACATCTGATCATCCGTTCAGCAAACACACGGGACACCAGGACGCGTCCCTGGCTCCTAATGTCGCTGCCTCAGGGGTTTACTGAGAATTTAAAGTGACATTTTACATTCAAGCACTGAGATTAGTGTGTTATGATGAGCGTCGGATTGCACAAAAAGATGAAAAAAATCCCACACAATACTGTCTCGTTCCCTAGTCGTCTTTTATTCTACATCCACATGAGAAAGCATAACTCAGGTGTTCATATGAGCAGTGAAAGAGGTTTTCCTCGCTGTAATCATTCCTCCTGTTCATACTGGATATTAAAAGATCCTTCAAATGTGCTTTCAATGGAAGTGATGGAGGCCAAAAAATCCACAGTGTGTCCACACAGTCATTTAAAAGTCTGTGTGAAGCTTCTATTCAGCTTCAGCAGTCTGAGTTAGTCACATCAAGTGGATATCTGACACATTTACAGTCTTTTTAGCATCAAATTCCCTCTTTGTGTTTCCTCAGACAGTGTTTCCCTGTTGAGCTGCAGGTGGAAGTATAGTAACAAAAAGAGGAACTTTGGCACTAAAAAGACTGTAACGTTGAAAGATATCTACTTGATTTGACTCATTTGGACGCTGAAGCTTCATATTAGCTTCAGATAAACTTTTAAATACATTTTTGCACAGAAGGAGGACTGTGGATTTTGTCCTCCATCACTTCCATTGTAAGGTCATTATGAAGGGATCTTCTAATGGTCAGTATGAACAGGAGGAACGATTACAGCAACCTAGTTTAATATAGAAATAGAAATGGGAAAAGGAAAAAACATTGGAACACTATATAATCATGTAACCAGGACTTTCTGTTTCTCCCAGGATGCCTTGTTCAACTCTCTGCTGGACGATCCATACCTGAGTCTGCAGCTCACGGGCAAATCCAACCAGCAGGTAACAACCAGCGGAGCGCTTTCACATGATGTCATCTTACACCGTAAATAACACCAGCTGATGGCAGCATGATGTCACACAGGATGTGCTTACAGCTGCTCACTTTCCTTTGAAACCAGACTAGAGGCAGGCAGAGCGTTGTTGTTGTTGTTGGTGGTGGTTTAATTGTGTTTTTGTGGAAATTAAAATGATGACTACTTACAGACAATATCCATCCAACAAACAGATTAATAAAGCAGGAGAATGAATCAGTAAGTCAAGCTCTCGGTTTAGTAATCTGTCAGTTTAACAGCTGACAGGTGATTAAACCTCCTCCTACCTGTTCACCTATCACCTATTCTATGTATAATACATCCAAATTCACAATAGAATTGTTCTCATTTACAATTTTTTTCTGTTTCTTTTGTCAGATAACAGAATGAAATGTGACTGTGGCTCATAAATACCAGAATATATTGACCAGCAGTCATTAACGAAGCTGCTGAGCTGCAGACTGTCATTATGTTATGAATCATATTTTAACATCATGAGACAAAATGAATAAAAATACAAGTAAGTAAATGACAGCAGCTGAAAGTTAGAAGTAAACAAAAGGTTCAGCAACAAAGCATCTAGATCAATTAACTGTAAATGTGTGTTTATGCTGCTTCTGCGTTCTGGAAACAGATTCTTTCTCGCTGTACTTGAACGTATCACAGGTATAAAATGCAGATCTCACATCACAGCTGCTGTTTATTTTGTCTGACGGTGTCATAAAATAATTCATCCGCAGGTCAACAGAGAGACGAGGGCTGAAACTAACTAATCGATTGTTCTGCAGTTTATTAGATTGATTGTTAGTCTATTAAATGTCAAAAATAGTGAAAAAAATGCTCATCATAACATCCCAGAGACCACAGTGATGTCTTCAGCCCAGCTGTCCAAAAAACCCCAAAGAAATTCAGTTTATAATGAAAGATGAAACAAAACCCTCACATTTTAGAATATTTTACATTTTTTCACTATTTTTGTTGAGAAATGTTTGAAACAGTAAATCGAGGTGATGACAGAGGTTTACGTGTGTGTGTGTGTGTGTGTGTGTGTGTGTGTGTGTGTGTGTCACAGATAGTGAAATAGGCTCCATTGATTTATTGACATTCAGCTCTCTGTCAACAACTTGTTCTCACTTTATTAACAATGTTTTCGTTCTTCATCTGGTAAATTTCCAGGTCCAATTGCGGAATTCTTTGCTTTTATTTTTTCCTGTTTTATTACATATAAACATATTATTGACTCACACACACAGCCGTTCATACCCTCGTCTTACTTTTCTCTTCCAGCTCCAGTTCACGGCAGAAAACCAGAGCGACGGTTTGTCCCTGAACCACAGCGGTCTGAGCTGCGGCGGCTCCGACAAGAACCAGTTCCCCTCCAACACGCAGGGGCAGCTGGACCTGCAGGACCCCGGAGACCAGCAGCTCCTCAACAACCAGAACCAGAACTACAGCGGCGGCGACGGACGACACAACGTGCCCAACATCATCCTCACCGGTGGGTGACAGCTGGCGTTTTAATGTGTCAGAATAACCACATCTGTACTGACTTTTAACAGTAGCTTGTTTGGTGGAATTTATACCCTTTCCTATAAAATCTTCTTTTATTTTTCATTGAACAAATGAGCTCAGATCTTTCAAACATTAAAGCAGCCATAAAGAAAACTTTGCCTAAATGAGATGCAGCTTAAAACTGCCAAAATTATGATGAGAATGTGTTGATATCACATTTTCCTGCTGTGATTATTATCAAATATCAAACTGAAATACTGCTATTAGTGCTAAAATATATCAAATCAAATCAAATTTATTTATAAAGCACATTTAAAAACAACCACAGTTGACCAAAGTGCTGTACAATAAGATATGAGGAATAAATTAAAACAACACGACAGGGTAACAGCAAGAACAAATACAAAACAAATAATAGTAGAACACTGGGTTTTAACGAGAGTCAAAGGTCCGAGCCAACAAGTGAGTCTTTAGTTTGGCCTTTAAAAATGTCTCGGGAAGGGGAACACTTAATTCCAAGAGGTCAGCTGTTCCGGTCACCCCTCAGCCGCGATGGAGGGACAGCGAGCAACAGTTGGCCAGAGGATCTAAGAGATCTGGTGTTGTGAAATGGGGGCAGATGAGCTCCGAGGCCGTGTAGAGGCCTTAAAAACAAATAAAAGTACCTTAAACTCACTCCTGTACTTGACTGGTAACCGATGCAGGGAGGCCGGTACAGGTGTGATGCTGTCTCTCTTCCTTGTGCCGGTTATTAGCCGAGCAGCAGCGTTCTGCACTAGTCGCGAGCGAGACAGAGATGACCGGCTAACGCAGTAGTTCAGACGGGAGGAAATCAGAGCGGTTGTGACGGTCTTCAAGTCGTTGAATGAGAGGAGCGGTTTCAGTGTGGCGATGTTTCGTAGGTGGAAATAACAACCTTTGACAACAGAATTAATTTTTTTTATCAAATTTTAGAGCAGAATCAAAAATAACAGCAAGATTTCTGGCATGAGAATGAAGGTAAGGAGAGATGAGCCAAACCCCGCTGGAGTCATATCACTATCACTGAAGATAGTTTTATAGTCAAATTACTCAACATGAATCAAATATAACAGTCTGACTAACATTAAATAAACTAAAAAAACACCACAAACAGATCAGGTCGGTTGTTTCAAATTAAAACTGAAGCGTCTGTTCACTCATTCACGTTTTCACACACGTTCTGATTTCTTTCCTCCCCAACGAGTCCTGCACAGACGATCGCTCGTTCTCACTTTATCTGCAGTGTTTCACGACCTTCATAAAGAGAATTTTCCTCCTACAGTTTTATACAGACGTCCCTGAAACGATCCTCTCATCTGTAACAGTTTGTTACGGCAGCTTTAACACTCAAACTATTGTTCGATCCTCCAAAAATCAACAGGCTCAACTGAATCACTGTACAACAAATTTATAATCAATACAGCAAGTAAAGATAATATGTGTTTTAACTAGTGTCCTCTGGGAGGCGCTGTAGGTCTTTGTCCACCAAAACAAACAGGTTGAAGAACAGTTTCCTGTTGCAATAATGACTCTTAATCTGTAATAATATAATAATAATACATTTTATTTATATAGCACTTTTCTTAACAATGTCACAAAGTGCTTCACAAAGAGGCAGAAGTGCATAGTAACAATAGAAGATGCACTATAATAATAGTAATAATAGGACAATAGAATGCATTGGAGTAAAATAATGATAAAAAATAACAGTAATTAAAACATATCAAACATTTCCAAAAGCTTTCACAAAGAAAAAAGTTTTAAGACAAGTTTTAAAAGAGTTTTAGAGACCTAGTGTGTCTGAGTTCCAGAGAGTCGACAGCAAAAGCCCGACCGCCCTTTATCACAAGCTGTGACCCGGGAATGACCAACAGGGCTTCATCTGCGGATCTGAAGGGTCGAGGGGGCACATACCAGTTCAGTAGTGCAGATTCCTACATCTTCCATTGTGTTACATGCAGCTCTTCATTGTCCAGAAATACTGTGATCATTATTTATGGTGTAACATGTTATGTCTGCCTACGTTAGTGCTGTTAACACCATCAAACCTGAGTGAAACTGACCAGTGAAGTTTATACTGCAGCTTATTAATCTTTATTTATTCCGGGAATCTCATTAAGAGAGAGAACAGGTTACATATACACGTCACAATCATCATACACACTGTTAACATTATGAAGGATATCAGCGAGTAAAACAAGTGTCTCTAACTTCAAGCTGTGTTGCAGTTCATTCCAGTAAAGAGGTGGAAACCAGTTTAAATAAAAAAACACTAGAAACAAAAGCAGGTTTGTTGTTTTGAAGTTTGATACAGTTGACTGGAAAATGTCTTTAAATGCAGCTCAGTTTCCACTCTGTAATGAAGATAAATGACTGTGGCCGTTAAAATGAACTGAAGTGTGTGGAGTGTAAGAACTGTGCAGGAAGTGTTAATAGTTAAAAGGCAGAACATTCAAATATATGAATGATGGACTGCAGCAGAGTTTTATTGAGCACCAGCCAGCAGTCTGCACACCGTCTCCACATCACTGCTAACAAACACTGAGCAGAGCTGAAGCTGACCTGATAACTGGAGCTCTACTGATGGAATCAGACTCAGACAACTTTATTTATCCCAAAAGGGCAATTCAGTTTAGCAGTGTACCCAGACCATGCATAAGAAACAAAAAAACAAACAAACAAGTAACAGACAGATCTATGCCAGAGACAGTCAGTACACAGGTACTCACAGACATGTAAATAAATCCTAGTCCCAGCAATAACAAGCCCCAGAATGATTAGTTAAGACAATAAAACTCCACAAGTATGGAAATATTATTCATTCCACATACTGCTATCAAGGTTTAACAGCCTGATGGCAGAAGGAATTAAAGATTTTTAGAGATGATTTGAGAAACGACGGCCTGAGGGCATTAAAATGAAGTCGGAGGACAGGATGTGGTCGGGTCGGGAAGCTGTTTTTGACCACCTGCCTCTCCCACAGAGAACGCAAGTCTCTTTGCCGGATACCAATTATCTTAGAACAGACCTTCACAGTATTGTAGAGGCAGTTCTTGCCCTTGAACGTAGTGTCTTTGTGCATTGTTTAAATCCTTTACTGAACCCAAATCTGTCCATTACTTGGTATAGGAATATTTAGCTGTCAGAGTCAAAAGCCTGCACTGTTTTTCCCTGTATTAATAATCAATAACATGGAGAGTCTCTGTATATTATCATGAGTTTACCTGTTTCTTATAAACCCAGTTTGATCCTCGTCTATCAAGAGTAGCGTCACTTTTTCCATCCTCTTAGGCCGACTAAATCAGGCAGTGCAGCCGCCGCAGGGTCGAGCGGAGGTGTGGGGGGGGGGTGTGTGGGCATGTTTATTTGTGCTTTAGAACATAACTGCTGTGAAACAATCACAAAATAACATTTTATTGATCTGATTCACCGGCTTTCTCGTTACCAACATTGGATTTTCTTTTTGAATGGATACAGTACCAGTGTAAAACCAAGCAGCAACCTCCGGGGCTGTAAAATGAAGCCAACGCGTTAGTGCCAAAAACTGCAGTTCCTTGAACGGCCACTTGAGGCTCCAAAAGCGAGTCAATCCCCATAGACCCCCATGTTAAAATGCCCAACTTTACAGCAGAAATAAACATGTTTACAGTCTGGTACAAACAACGGTTTTGGTCTCTGTAGCTAATTTCTCCTTTCATGACAACTGTACGGGAGGTGAATTTTTTTATAACTCACCCGTTTAAATTTTATTAAGCCGTAAAGTTCTGCATAATGAAGGACATGGCTGCTTTGAGTGACAGCTCCGCCAGCCACTAGGTGGCTTGTTTCAGCCATTCGGCCCGCCTCTTTGCCCATTTTTGATTGGCTGGAAGTTAAGCAGAGTCACGCACTGCCAAGATGGCGACGGCCAGAGCGGCTCGCTTTGAGCTTCAAAACTGCTCCTCAGAAACCAACGGGTGACATCACGGTAACTACGTCCATATTTTTATTTTTAAGTCTATGGAAAACACATAAGATGTCCTTACACACATTAAAAGAATTAGCAGCTGAATCCTCTGTTGGCCTCACTTCACGATACTCTCAGTGTTAACATCAATCAGTTCCTAAATACTTATATGTGTCAACAATCTCAACGTTGTCACCATGGATACTACTTAATTTTGGTTTTCCACAGATGGTGCTTTTTGGAAGCAGAAAGAAGTCATTCAGTCTTGTTTTCAGGGCTGTTTTGATCTGTTGTTTCTTTGCTCTTCCCCTCCTCCCTCCTTCCTTTTCTCCAGGTGACTCACCGCCAGGTCTGTCCAAGGAGATCGCCAGCGCTCTGTCCCACGTCCCCGGCTTTGAGATGGACCCCTTCTCCCTGGACGACACGCTCAGGATGGACCCCATGGCTCTGGACATGCTGGACGGCGACCTGATGCTCGCCGACCCGGCTGTGGAGGACTCCTTCCGATCCGACCGGCTGAAGTGATCCCGCTTACCCCCCCTCCCCCTCCTTCTGCTCCAGGAGCTCGGTGGAACCAGCGAGCTGACGGCCAACCGGTCGGAGGCGGAGAAGACCGGGATCAGCGCCGCTTCGCCGCCCACTCACCACTCCCCGACCCCCACCCCCCCCCCCAAGCAGACGGTTTACAGAGCGAGGTGTGGAAGTAACTTGGGAATCTCTTCACGACGGCGGCGATGGAAGTCTTGGAGAGAAGGACCTGATATTTCTGTCGGAAGGAGGGGGGGCTTTTTCATCGAAGGCACTTAACTGAAAAATGCTCTCACAAATGCTTGAAGTCAAGTAAAACCCAAGATGCTTCTCTTTTTAGGCATTAGCTTGTACGAGTCGTATCTGCATGTTAATGAAAAAATGCACTTGCGTCAATGCAAACACGCAGGAATAAACCGCTCACACGTGACGTCAGCTTTATGTAAGAAACCGTCTGTAAAAACCAGCAGCAGCGCTTGGAAGATCTTGAAAAAGCATTATTATGCATCTCGATACGCGTGGACCTTCCCCTCGCGCTTTCTGGCTGTTTCCTGTCTGGAGGTTTCCATCCTGCAGCCACGTCGGCCATCTTTGTCTCCACAGGAAAGACTTTGTGTGCTTGGTTTGGATTATTTTACCCCAAACTGCCATTCGGTTAGGAAATAACCACCAACCAGAAGCCAAAACTGCAAACATTTGGCTTTTCTTTGCTTTATCAGCCACTTTGACAGGAACTTAGCCATGATTTTAGAGGTTTATACATGTGGATAAAATAGGTTTTCCTGCTCTAATAGAAGCAAGTGGCGATTTATCACCCCTGACAAGAGAAACAACCAGTTGATTAATGAAAAGCAGGTTCGGGTTGGAACCCTCTCACAGTGCGGTCAGCGCATAAAAAAAAAAAAAAAAGAAAACCCAAATTGCTGCTTCTGTTCAAGTCTCATAATGTTCTTGATGTTCCTCCTGATCAGACAACTGCAGCAGATTTTAAATCTTTAGCAACTGAGCCACAGTTCATCAGCCTGAAACATGCAGCTGCATCTGATGCCAACGAGGGATGAAACTCTGAATCTGAATCATTTTGAATCCCTTATTGAATCTTCTTAGTTTTAGTTTGTTTGATCCTCCAGACATAACTGATACATATTGAATATTAAGTAACTTAATATTCAAAGATATTCAGACATTTTAAAGGACTACAACAATAAGTTTTGCCCCTTTTCACAACTGCTGTACCACAGACGATGAACTGCAACCAGCAAATTTCTTGATTTTCTCGAATAATCGATTAATTATCTTAAAAAAATAGTGAAAAAATGACATTCACAATTTCTCAGAGCCCACGGTGATGTCTTCAGTTTGCTTGTTTTGTGCAACCAACAGTCCAAAACCCAAAGAAATTAAGTTTATTGTCATGTATGACACAGAAAATCTTCAAATGCTCACATTTTAGAAGCTACAAGCAGCTTAAAGAATCACTAAAACTATTATTCGATCATTAAAAATAGTTGTAAATTAATTTTCAGTTGTTCAGCTAATTGATTAGCTGACTAAGCAAGATCATGAATGAAAGATTCGATGGCGGATTTGTTGGCAGCGCAGCTTAAATAAACTCAGACTCAAGTTTAACGAATCAGGGAAACCAACTCGGAACCGGATCCAAAATGGAACCTGGATATCAGAATTCATCCCTACTGTCAACGTATGTACACGTAACAGGAAGTGCAGTAAGCGGAGGCAAAGAAAGTCATTTATTTATGCCAACATGTTTGATAAAGATGGTTTCATCTCAGTGGTCCAGCACTTGTTAAAACAAATTTCCCCTCAAACATCTGGTTTCCGTGCAGCTTTGCAGCGTCGTGTTTCAGGCGTCGGACTGCGGTCGATGTTTCTGATGTGCAGCTGTGAGCTTGTTGCGTTTCAGCCTCGTGTGCCTGCTGTCTTGTCGATCTGCCTGTTAGATTTTTTACTCTCCTCCACATTCCCTCTAACAGAGTGAAATGAGTGTCTTGCTAAAGAAGGATGTGCTGACAACACATCCTGACGCACTTGCCTGTAAAGAAAATTATGCATTTTAATGATGAAACCCAACGCTTGAATGAGATGTCAGATGAATCAGTAAGAGGAATGAGAAGCGGGGGGGTTCCTGCACACCTCGGGAAAAGGAAGAGAGATTAAGAAATAAAATAATAAGGTGACGTCACATGTTATGAAGAATATTCTTTCAGTAATTTGTCACTGAGCGCAAACTAAAATCCTCTTGAAGTCTTGAAGTGTGCAGGAACATCTGCATCGTCCTCCTGATGAAATGTTTGTACGAGAGCTGCAGTCGCCTGTCAGGCTCAGAGCTTTATTTCCCTTTCAGGTCAGGTTTTTAAAGGGCAGTTCCACTAACATACACATTGATGTTGATATTTGATCTAAACAGATGTTTTCACAAAACTTCAAACCCCCCCACCCTGAAGTCCCGGAAGATAATAACTTATAATCATCTGCTCACAAAAAGCTGTTTTTTTTTATATGAATCCAGGGCTTCAAGTAAAGGCTTCAGTAGATGATTGATTAAACAAACAAAAAAATGGCAGAAAAAAAAAGAAAAATTTTAGTTTAGCAGAGTACAAGACGCGTCTTCAAACGTCTGAAGATATATTATTATAAAAGACAAAGAAAACCAGAAAATAGTCACTTTTTGAACCAGAACAGAAGCTGAAGCTGATGAATTTGCTCAAAAAAAACAACTTAAATTACTAATTCATTAATAAATAGTTGCTAATTAATTTTCTGTTGATCATCTAATCGATTAATCGACAAATCATTTCAGCTCTTTATGGATCTAATCTCTTATGCGCACAATATAATAAGTTGTGTGTAGCAGGTTTTAACTTGTACACACATGACATCGGATCCATATTTTGTGCACAAAAGATGAAAAGTAATTTGCACAAATATTTTCTTGTGCGCACAAATGTATTCGTCAATATATTTGGGGACTTTGAGGGCTCCGTACAGAACACGTCGATGTGTTTTTTTGAGGTTTCCGTGAACATTTTCTGTGTTTTCAAGCCTGTTTTCCCCCCTCCAGTGATGTCACGGTGTACTACAATACACAGTGATGTCACGGTGTACTACGATACACAGTGATGTCGTGGTGTTCTCCGGTACACAGTGATGTCATGGTGCACTCAGGTACACAGTGATGTTGTGGTGTACTCCGGTACACAGTGATGTCACGGTGTACTCCGGTACACAGTGATGTCGTGGTGTATTCCGGTACACAGTGATGTCGTGGTGTACTCCGGTACACAGTGATGTCGTGGTGTACTCCGGTACACCGTGATGTCGTGGTGTACTCCGGTACACAGTGATGTCATGGTGTACTACGGTACAGGGTAAGACAGGATTTTCAGGAGGTGTCACTTCCTAGAAAACAATGAAAACGATGTGATTGGATATCATCTACCGCAAAATGAAAGAGATTTTGTGTGAAAACTATAAAGAAACAACTTTGATGTTTTTGTTGGTATTGCCCTTTAACCCCAGTCACTGTGATTGACAGCCCCTTAGCCCCGCCCTCTCCGCCTGCACTCGCTGCATGTGTTTTTTTGGCCCGGCGAGGAGGGCCTCAGCCAGAGCAAAGTAACGTATTTTTATGTAACAACGGTAATTATTATTGTTATTACGATTATAAAAAGAAGTTTTATTTTTGAATCTAAACCTGTATGTATATAATTTCTCAGATAATAGCTTAAAAATAAAAAAAAACAAACAGTATATTTAAGAAGAGAGAAGAAGAAGAAAAAAGAAAAAAACAGCTTGTAGATGTTTTGAAGTCAGTCGGAGAGTTTCTGAACAACGTCTCTGTCGGTTTGTGTGGATGAAACGTTAAAATTAGCCGCATGTGTCTTGATTGAGCGTTTATTTACACGTCGCTTTGAAAGTGTCCCGCCAACCTTTTCACCCCCCAACCTCCAACCTCACAGGAAGTTGTTGTTATTTTGTCAGAACATCCAGGCAGTTTTGTTTTTTTGTTGTTTTTTTGTTGTTTTTTTTTAGAGACGAGAGCCTTGATTCGACCTGCCAGGAAAACACAGTGTAACGTTTCAGTTTAAAGGAACAGTTCAACATTTTTTGGGACATCGACGCATCACAGTCTTCATTTATTCCATCTCATGAGAACTCGTTCTCGCACTTTCAGTTGTGCCACATGATCTTCATCAGTTCCTCAGTTGTCAAGGAATTGTAGATGTTCATTTGTGCTTTTCATTATCAATCAATCTGTGTATTATTTTCTCAAATAATCGATAGAATAATGCTGAAAAAATCACAGTTTCCCAAAACCTCAAGATGATCCAACCAACCGAAAGTAACAGTTTCAGAAAACTTAATTCAGTTTTCCAATTTTCTATTCTATCAATTGAATTTAATTCATGTCGTATAAACGTCAGATCAAACTGATAAACGTTACTCTGACTGTCAGCGGTGCCATAATGCAGTTTCCCGTGCAGGTCTGGAAATGTTATCGTGTGACTGTATGAGGTGAAAGAAAACAATTTGTGTGTAAAGTCTGTTGAAAGTCTGGAGTTTGTAAAAAAAAAAAAAAAGGAAAACAGCAGAACTGAGAGTTTATCAGATTAACTTTTAGCTTTAACCCGAGACGTCGTATTTATCAGACAGAATAACTCGTGTGCCTGAACTTTGGAAGCTGCAGCCATGTCACAGCGAGAGGAAACCATTATTTTATTTATTATTTTCTTGACTAATTGATTAGTTCTTTGGTCCATAAAATGGTGAAAAATGTCAATCAGTGTTTCCCAAAACCCAAAGATATTCAGTTTACTGCCATAGAGATGAAAGAAACCAGGAAATATTCACATTTAAGAAGCTGGAATCAGAAAATTAAAACGATTAATCAGTTGTTAAAATAGTTTGCAGTCAGTCGACTCATCGTTGCAGCTGTACAAACGTAGACGTGACGGGGATCGAACCAGCGAGCCGAACATCTGAGCTGCAGAAAGAAGTAAAACTCGAGAAACGTTTTTGTCCTTTTCTGTCGTAAAAAAATCAAATCCGTCAAATTTGTTAAAAATATTAAAAACAGCTGATTTATTTTCCTCTCAGCTGTTTGTTTCGGATGTTTTGGGATTTCCTGCTTGCACTGTTTTAGTTTGTTACGTTCAGATGAAAATTCAGAAGTGAAAGATGAAGCTTGTGATCACAGTCGAGGTCGGAGGAGAGAGTTTAAAGTAAGATGATGATTATTGGGGAGTTATGGGGGGGGTTGTCGGGGGGGGTTTGGGGGGGTCACGCGTGTAGTTTCGGCGCTGGCAGCCGATAAAAGAAAAGATGTTTTTAAGACAGAGTTTAAAAAACAAAGCGAGGAGTTTTTTGTCTGATTTTTTGGGGGGAAACCAGGAGGTGATTTTTAAAAAAAAACAAAAAAAACAAAGTGCAGCCATGTTGTTGTTGTTGTTGTGGGATGAAATGTTACAGCGTGAAGAGATTTAACACCATCAGTTTGTTTTCAGCTGTTTTGTTTGTTTCTGTTGTTTAAATGCAGTTAGACGCTGAAGCACTGAGGTTATTGTGAGGTTTCCTCTCTGTCCTCTGCACACAAATATTGATTTGGTTGTTTATTTTTCAGATTTTTATGAGTTTAGAACACTGCCAAAAAAAAAATCTCCATAACAAGTCATTTCATCTGTTTTTTGAGCCTTAAAAGAAACAGGAAGTGAAAACTGTGAACTTCCAAAACAAATCAACATTTTTCTTGAATTGAGGTTTTAAGACCGACTGAGACAGATTTTCCCTTCTTCACTTTTTTTTATCTTTCATTAATTTCTTCCTTTTCCTGACTTCCTCCCATTCTCTGTTCCTCTCTTTAACCATACTTGTCTGTATTTTAATCACATATTAATAGAAATACCCAAAACGTACCCAGGACATCACAGACAAGCAGACGACCTCACGTTCAACATTTTCTTTATTCTACAGATTCATATCAGACTAAACGGCTTGTTAAATGATTTTTTTTTTTGCAGTGAAATGTATTAAACTCATATTTGTTCTGGTGGTCACATGATGGCACTTTTCTGCAAGTTCAGATAGTAGAAGATTAGAATTAAAATTTTCAGGATTCAGACTGAATATTAAAAACCCGTCAGATCAAAGCAGGCGTGGACGAAGAGAAGAAGTCCAGCTGAACGTTGAGGAAGGTTTTTTACTGGACAGAGACAGAAAAAAACAGGAAAAGATCAAATCAGGAGAGGAAAAGAGGATCCAGGATGTTTTTGTTAACAGTTAAAATAGTTTTTTTTAAGGTGATTTATTTCCTTTAAAATGAGCTGATATTTGTTTCAAACGAACCTTTTTTTTTTTTTTCTACACTGAGTCCATTTTTTTTTACAAGAACACACGTTTGTGTCAGAAGGTCAAAGATGAAATGTTGATTATTGGTTAAAAAAAAAAAAGAATCAAGCGACATTCACTCATCTGTGTTTGTAGACTGACTTCATCCTCTCCGCCTGTGTGTGTGTGTGTGCGTGTGTGTGTGTGTGTGCGTGTGCGTAGCATCTTTGCCATTATGCAATAAACCTGTTAACACGCAGTTCCAGACTCTGCCAGTAGGGGGAGCTGTTGACCAGCGAGGTAGAGTTTGTGTGTGTGTGCGTGTGCGGTGCGTGTGTGTGCGCGTGTGTGCAGACTAGGGATCAGTTAAAGGCCATATTTCATATTTTTTCATATTTTTTATTGATGTATGATATTAATTGCTCTCATATTATTAATGTTTATTGTCGTCACGTTTTAGGCTCCGGAGGGTAAAACGAGCGCTCTTGCGTCTTTGCTTTGTATTTGAATAATAAATTGACATTGTTCTATTCAGATTTTTATTTGTAATAACCAGGGAATGTTGTGTGTGTTGTACATATTAATATGTTTTCAAACCAGAGGTGCTTCTGAAGCTAACAGGAGAGATTTTTAAAGAGACTGTACCTTCACATTATTTTCCAGAAAATAAACAAATGAAACCTGGATCACCTGCTGCTTCTGTCTTATATATGACTCATATTATTATTGTTATTATATTTACATATAGATATACTGCAGTGAAGTATTAATGGTTTCAAAGGGCTCTTTATTTTATACAAATTTCCTAGAAATAAGTAATAAAAGGAGTAATTTGCAGGTATTTAATGGTTAAACTTTAGGATGTTTTCAGAGTCGTTGGTGCCGTTTGGTACATATTATTAGAAAAAAAATAAAAGTGTTCAATTGATTTAGTTGGTAAATCATTACATTTAGGTTCCTTCTGAATGAATTAGACTCTACTGATAGAAAATACTTCCATTTTCAGTGTGTAGTTTTGTGTCAAACCATCTATCAGCATAATAGATTGTTTCTCAAAGACTCTACAGTGAGGACGTTTCCTGTTTGCTACCACATTACTTCCTCCTTTCTAAGAAACGTCGTCTGAATGAACATTTACACAGCAGCTACTTTCAGGAAATATATTCTAGCGACCTTATATGCTGCTTTATCACTTGACACACAAAACTAGACACTGAAAACTGATTATTTTCTGTCAGTTAAAGAATTTGTGCAAATTAACAACTATGTATGAACCCAAATACACTGAGTGAGCGTTGGGACCTGGCCCAGAGGAAACCCGTCCTCTTGTCTGTGAAAGGTGCTACATGAATAAACTTTCCCACCTTCAAAGAACCAACAGCAACAGAGGATTTGCAGCCCTTTAAAGGTTTTATTTGAAATCTTCAAAGCTTCAAGGTGGAATAACAGCAAAATATACAAAGACAAACTACTAACTTAACTCCTAGCAAAACAAAAACAGAATTAAACAAAAATGCTGCCCAGCTCTACTAAACGTCAGCTCACCTGCAGCCAATTAAACACAGCTCACCTGCAGCCCATCACACACACAGCTCACCTGCAGCCAATCACACACACAGCTCACCTGCAGCCAATCACATGCACAGCTTACCTGCAGCCAATTACACACACACAGCTCACCTGCAGCCAATCACACGCACAGCTCACCTGCAGCCAATCACATGCACAGCTCACCTGCAGCCAATCACATGCACAGCTCACCTGCAGCCAATCACATACACAGGAGGTTTTATGTTTTCAGGTTGTCTGTTCGTCCCATTTTCTCAGGAACACCTGGAGGGAATTTCCTCAAATTTTGCACAAACGACCGTTTTGACTCGAGGATGAACTGATTAGAAGGATGATGGTCAAAGGTCAAAGGTCACTGTGACCTCACAAAACATGTTTTTGGCCATTAAAGCACACTGTCTTTACTTGCTTAATAAAAATATTTTAATATCTACAACGTTTCGGTCTTTTTTGATGATCTGGCCATGAATGAATAAATGATGAAGTGGTGACATTTTATATCCAAAAGGTCAAAGGTCAACTTCACTGTGACATCACAATGTTCTGCAGAAACACGTTTCCGGCCATAACTCAGGAACAGAAGGGGAGATTGTGATCATATTTCACATTTGGTTGGATACTGTTGTGGTGACACTAATCCTCTGTATGTGAAGCGTACACGTGTTAGAATTTGTAGCTTCTTTGCATTTTGCTTTCCTGAGGTACTTGTATGAGTCCTTCACTTCCTTCCTCTACCTGGACGTCAACCAGGAAGTCCAACACAAGCTCATCGGTTTTGCTGATATTGAGCTTCAGTGAAGACAACATGTTTCTCACTGGAATCATACATGTTAATATAGTGATAACTTCCATTTCACCAAAAAAATATACTTATTACCTTTTATTAAATTCCTTCAAAGTCACTACAAATATTATACGAGTCTGGACAGACATGGATGTAAACTGGAACTTGATTGGTTGGGAGGATATTTCTAGTTTCTTACAATTTGTACAAAATTGCACCATCCAAAATATTAGGAACACTTTTCAATATAATGTACTCCAGTTCACCACCAGCCAATACGACCTCAATAATAAACACAAAGTAGAATTATCTTTCTGACGATGTCAACAAAAGCTGTAAATCTATAAACTTCATTAACATGGCTGTCGTTACGGATTGCATGAAATCACTGGGTGTATAAACACATGACACAAAACAGACAAACAGAGTCACAAAGCGATAAATAGATGAATAAAAAACACACAAGATAAACAGATCAACCTGAGAGGTGAGAAAAATGTTCAGATTTACAAAAACTGCAAAATAGTCTGATACAAATAAACAGCGCTGTGACATGTTGTTGCTTTGAGAGAGATACTAAATCTCATTATATGCAAAATATAATGACAATAAAGATCTCTTATCTCAACCGTTTAGTCCATTTTTCACTCCAAAAAGTGAAAAAATGACACTCAGAATGACTCAGAGGCCTCGGGGATGTTTTCAGTTTGCTTATTTTGTTTGAGCAACAAAAAAAAACCTTCAGATGTTCAATTTACTGTTAAATTTTACAAAGAAAAACAACAAATTGTCACATTTTAGAAGCTGGGAACAAATCATTTTTTAGCATTTTTGGTTGAAAAAAGATTAATTGATTGTCAAAATTAAATTTCTCTGTTGCAGTAAAATATTATAGTTTATAGACGCAGGGTTGCAGTTGTCTGCCAGTTTTAGCTCTTACAGCTGGTTATGTTGCTTTAATGATAATGAAGATCCTCCAGCAGACAGTCTGTATTTAAACATCCAGAACACCAATAATTTACTCTCCCAGTTCAGTTTATTTGACAGCTGCAGCTGCGTCAAGCTGCACCAATAAGAGCAGGAAACCAAGAGCTGCTGCTTCAGAATAAAAGCATAAAGTCTGTCACAGTTTAAAAAAGAGCGATCGACTGTTTCAGTTTGTTCTTCTTCTTTGTTGATTGAACCTACATGAAACATAACAGGATCCTCCCTGGTTCATCACAGCCTTTCAGCAGCAGCAGGTTTTGATTGATCCAGCAGGACGTAGCAGAAAAAAATGAAGCATATTGATTACTTGTATCTCACTGCTGAAGATATCAGCATCATTTCCTCTGTGTTTTTGATTAATTTCACTGCTCATTTTTATGTTTTCTGTAAAGTTTATCTTCTTACATTTTGGTATTAATGTTGTTTCAAAGCATTAACTGCAGCGGCGGGTACATAAAGGGTGAAGAAGACTTAATATATTTATTTATTTGCCTAAAAAACAAAAAAGATCTTTTGATTAAATTAGCCAACAGTATATATAGAAACTCCAATTTCTGCAGCTACAACATTTTAATACATCAGTAATAAAAATGAAACTGTGTAATAAACATTAAAAGAAAAAACACTCTGAGAGGGGATTTTCTGCACTTCTAATACATTTTGATGATAATAATTCTCTACTTTTGAGTTTCAGAGTTCATTTCTGATAAATTGCTGACAAAATAATATTCTATTACTATAGCAGTAATATATATATATAATTGTGAATTTATATACAGTACTGTGAAAAGGTTTTAGGCACTTTAGATGTTTCATTCTTCTCCATAATGTAACACCATCAGGAGGTGTCTGATCATCTGCAGCAGGACAACGAGCCCAAACATCCAGCCAGAGTCATAAAGAACAGGGAGTCCTGCAACAGATGGTCTCTGATCTCAACATCATGGAGTCAGTCTGGGATTAACATGAAGAGACAGGAGCAGCTGAGACGACGAAATCCACAGAAGAAGAAGAACTGTGGAAACTTCTCCAAGACGCAGGAACAACCGACCTGCCGAGTACCTGAAACACTGAGGAGAACTGCTGCTGTTTTAAAGGCAAAGCTGCTCACAGCAACATATTGATTTACTTTCTGCTGTTTACTCAACTTGATCAAGTTAACTGATCAATAAAAAATATTCATGGAAAATACTATTCATTGAAAGCATCCTAACTTAACTTTTACACAGGAACACCTGTGCAATCTAATGCAATCCAACACAACAGCTCTGCCATAAAAGCTTATACATTTTCAGTTTTTGTTGACATTGTCAGAAAGGTGATAATTTGACTTCATGTTCATTATTGAGGTCGTAGTGGGTGGTGGTGAACTGGAGTGCTTTATATTGAAAGGTGTTCCTAATATTTTGTCCACTCCATTAACATACATGAGGGGTACTGGGGGTGATGCAGTTAGTTTAATATCTTTAATGACAATGAGTTTTTGCTGTTTAAGTTATATTTTAACACAGAAAAAAGATAAAACAGCAGCAGCTCTTCAAGTTCACTCAGTTGTTTTTTTTAAATTTTATTTGTTTTTTTAAGACAAAAGCAAACACATGTCCCCCTCAAAATAAGAAATAAAATAAAATAAAATAAAAATACAGGAAGGACCACAAGCTAAAAGCTGCTTAACCAGACTTTTATTCTGAACGCTGTATCCGGAAGCTGCACATGTTGTTTCGGCTAGCTTGACCACATGCTGCAGCTTCACAGAGCAAACATGGACGTCACATGTGGGAGAATGACCTAAACATGATCCTTCCAGCTTTCTGTGGGAAAAACCAGCAGAGACAACAAGGTACGACACGTATTATTACACCTTTACCCTGTTAGTGTGTCCGGTAAACGGACGCGGTTAACGGTGACGTTTGAAAGCAGCCGCCCGGTTAGCCGTTAGCTAACGCGGGGGGAGCTAGCAAACGTTAAAAAGCATATCGCTTATCTGTGCGCCCATTATCGGACACGCCTCCGTCCGAAAAGCTTCTTCTAAATTTGTCCCTGAAACATTTTAACATCGGACTTGAGCGTTTTAATTATTAAATATGAACATTTTTTAGCCGGTTTTAGTGTGTTTGTTTGTATCGGCAGCGTAAGATATCAACTGACGCGCGATTGTGAAATTAAAATCAATTTTGCAACAGTGCAACCGCAGGACGAGACTCCGGGTGATCAATAAAAGCGATTTAAAGTCGTGTTATATCAATAAATGTGAAAAACAGCACAAGATATCAAATATAAGCAGGAGTACACAGCGCGTCCGATAATGAAACTGTGTGATTGGGGGGAAACATTGCGTTGCAGCGGCGGCGACCATCGTCTGTCACACGATTAACTGACGCAGGAGACAAAAGCGGACGGAGAGTTCAAAGAAGAGACAGTTTTTATAAGTAGTTCGTCTCCGGATCATTTAAAATAATCCGCGTTTTCGTATTTATACCCCTAAAAAGAAAGTAAAACCAATGTCCGATAATGGAACCAGCCGAGGTGAAGGTGGTCCAGGTTTAAATCTCCAGCAGCTGCTCGGGCCTGTTTGTTGCAGTGCAGCTTTCTGCATCAGCTGCAGCGGATTCCTGCAGACTCTGAGCTGTTTCAGTGGATGTTACAGCTGCTCTGTCTGTCTGTCTGTCTGACTGTCTGACTGTTTGTTTGTTAACCTGCCTGTCTGACTGTTTGTTTGTCTGTTTTGCTTGAGGATGAAACATTTTTATCGCCACATGAACTGACTGTGAGGTGGTTTCAGGAGCTTCTCCAGGCTCAACGTGTCTCAGATCAACGCTGATGTAGTTTTATAAAAACCAAAACAAGAATAAAGTAGATTTTATTAAAGGAAAATCAAAATAAACATATTTTTCAACTGAAAAATAAAAATCAACTCCTTCCAAAAAGAAGTGATAAACTGTTAAAATGAACCAAAGCAAAATAAATACGATCTCAGTCACTTTTATTTCATAAAATCTCTGTGACAACATCAACAGTGTGAAAAAGCTCCTCAGCTCGAGACATGTGTTGTTCTTCTGTTAGGAAAAGAAAAATATGACATTTTATATGTATATTTCAGTTATTTTGATAAAGTAAATAATGTTATACACAGCCTTACTCTGTATAATGATGTGACTGATTGATTTTTAAGGGGTAGCACTAATCGTTAAATATAAATAAATATATAAAATAAATGTCAACATCCCAGAGACGAAGGTGACGTCTTCAGACGTCTTGTTTTGTCAGAATAAGAGTCCAAAACACAAAGAGATTCTGTTTACAGTCATATATGACAAAGAAAAACAGCTGATTCTCATATTTCAGAGAGTTGAACTTGATAAACGATGAATCGATTACCAAAATAGTTGCCGATTGTTTTTCTGACAATCATCTAATTGATGAATCGACTAATCGTGTCAGCCCTACACGACAGCAGTGGATGGAAACAAGCATTCATTTGCGTTTTCTTTTCTGTAATTTCCATCTGAGGGCCACTTCCTGCTCACTTTCTGGTCACAACTACAGGAAATCGTTTACACCTTTAAAACCAAACTAACGTGATGCTTTTGAGGACAACAGATAACAAACAGGAAGTACAGTCTCCATTTCAAAGGTTTTACGTCTCGCGTTCGCCGTCCACAGAGACGTCCGTCGTTGACTTTTATCGATGAGTTTGAAGCCGTTCGAACTGTCAGCAGATGGAAGATAAACCGTCAGCTGGTTTCTGCGTTGTTGTTGTTGTTGTTGTTGTTGTTGTTCAGTGTCAGTGTGACCAGTCAGCTGTCGGCGGGGCACAAGAGACTCTGTGAAAAACAGCACAAGATATCAAGATAGATGTTAACTTTTTATGTCTATAACACATTATAATCTGATTACAGCTCTGTATAATTATAGTTATAAGCATCATAAATATTCATAATGCTTTATGACAATAATCATAACACATCATGAAGCATTTTATAATGATTTATAAGGTCAAATGTCATAATCCTTCATAATTGCAGGTCAATCACTGACATTATTTGCAAGGATCAAAGTGTGTTATAATTCTTATAGTTGTAATATATTCAAATCATTTTATAATATTTTATAATCTGATTATAAATTACTCCAAGTGCTTATTGTTTGCTTTAAGTAAAGTGAAAAAATATCATTAAATCTATGAAATAATTAGTTTAACGGGTCGTAACAGAATTTATATTTCACTAACAATGACTGTAAAGACTCGACTGTTTAACGCTGTTGAACAATAAAGATGTTGTATGATGTGACGACGCTGTGGTTCAGGTCTGGTTGGAGGTTTAGAGGAAGATGATGGTTTATGTTATAATGATCACTTTGTTCAGGTTAGAGGAACATGTACTGGGGGTTTACGTTACTACTTCCTTAAAGTTAGGCCACCTTCGTCATCATGGCATCAATAATAACCACAAGGTTAAAGGTTAGAGGACGATTGTAGTTATGCTTTTTAAAAAAAACTGTCCCAACTCACAGTTGCAAACACTGTGAAAGAGATTCTTCTCTATAAAAACCCGTCAAACAACCACAATAATAATCTATACTTTCATTCATGTAACTGCACAGATGAATGAATGAATAATCTGCTTTTTAATCCAGCGTGTGAGCTGAGCGTCCTGTCATTCAATGCTTGTCCATGTTGGACTTTATAAAACTCTCTAATACATTAAACCATGAAAGCAATGTGAAACCGTATCAGCTGATTCAGCGTTAGGAGCTGCAGAGTGACGCTCGTTCTTTTAACCCTCCTGTTGTCCTCTCGGGTCAATTTTGACCCAACAGGTGTCATTATGTGCTGTCATCAAAAAAATTTAAATGAAATGGTTTTAAAACAGTATCCTGACTAAACTTTTACATAAACCAGTCTGCCATAATCCATCAACATAGCTTCCTCTGATGTCAACTATAGTTAAAATAATTC
The DNA here is from genome assembly GCF_910596095.1 of Thunnus maccoyii. Lineage (NCBI taxonomy): Eukaryota > Metazoa > Chordata > Actinopteri > Scombriformes > Scombridae > Thunnus > Thunnus maccoyii. The sequence continues at coordinate 2,158,058 of NC_056542.1, read as the reverse complement.
ATAATTTCTTAGTCAGTGAAAGGAAGGATGTGTGATGATGTATCGTTCAACGGAGGAGCTGGTGAAGTTCTTATTTTGAAGACGTTTATTAGACGAAGGCCATCGGGTCCATTCCATGTACAAAGATGGTCTGGGCACCGTACCACTGTCGGTGCATAACTTATATAGGGTTACACATCTGTATCTTATCACATGAATAACATAGGTTCCCCATGGGCATTAATTCAGTTGGGAGCCATCCAATCAAGTGGTTGACAGCTACCTTACAACATATTATGTATCATTACATACCACATCAGGAACAGTTCCAAACTTGACCATAAACCCATTATTCGTATTTAAAGGTCCCCCCAAGAAGGGCTATATCATATTACCTAAAATGACACGCAAATTATGGAATATTTAGGTCATCTGTCCAACATCCAAAATCAGTAAAATACATAGGGTCAGATAAAAGTCATACTAACAGTCAGGATACGGGTCAATTTTGACCCGATAGGACAACAGGTGTCATTACGTGCTGTCATCAAAAAAATTCTAAATGGTTTTAAAATAGTATCCTGACTAAACTTTTACATACCAGTCTACCATAATCCATCAACATAGCTTCCTCTGATCTCAACTATAGTTAAAATAATTCATAATTTCTTAGTCAGGATACGGGTCAAAATTGACCCGATAGGACAACAGGAGGGTTAAGACATCAGTCAGTGATGCCACCTGACGGAGAACAGAAAACTTCTTCTTCTTCACCTCCTGATCACAGCATTTGTAACTCACCATGTTTCCATAAATGTCTGAATGAAGCTGTAAGGAACATGAACATAAAAGTCACCGCTGTCTAAATGATAAAAAGCCACCACTTGTTATATATTCAGTGTCTTAAAAAGGGGCTTTTATATTCCCGTTTTGAGTGTCTGTGAGCAAGGCAGTGAACCTGCCGAGTCCTCTAGTGATCAGCAGATACGAGTGATTTCAATCGGAGACGTTTCGGTCGTTGCTGCTGCGTGTTGTTTGGTGTGTTTGGTGGATTTGGGACGGTAACATGTTGCTGCAGGGTTCTTTCCACACGCAGTCCTACTTTACTCTCCGGCTAAATATAATATCTGCTCTGATCCGGAGAGACTCTGATCTGTTCATACTCTCATTTACTAGTGTAGAAAGTCTGCATGAATTGAACTTTGCTTCTCTGTCATTCAGATCAGAGTTAAGAGGCTGCAGGCTGGTTTGCAGCAGCAGCAGCAGCAGCAGAATACACAGTGACACTCATGAGAATAATAACACACCGCGTTGCAGATGAAGGCTGTAAAACATATTTGTGTTGGCAGACAGCAGGATACCTGAGATAACAGTCTGTCAGGACGTGTCGCCTCTTGCAAAGAATTTGTCGCTGCAGAGAGAAGACTGTGTACAGGAGGGCTGTGTCAGGGTACAAAGACCCTTCAGCAATACTTTATGGAAAAATTGTAACTGTGGTTGTTATTTTCCATCAGGTTTGCACTTTGAGTTTGATGATTGCCTCCTCTTCACCCACAGAACGATGGGAAAACAAAACATACTTTAACCTGGAGGAATTGAAACAAATTAATTTGTTAAAACCTGCAAAAATACTTTGTTTTGATCAGAAACAAGCAGCGAACACTGAAGCATCATCAGCTCTTGAGCAAATATGTTGAACTTGTTAGCAAACAGTTGCTCATTTCCACATCCAGCAGTTACGAAGCAACATCATCATTCATGTGGAGTCGTGTTTCTGTCCACCTGGTGAATGTAAGTCCAATATTCTCTCTCTTTTAGCTTCTGTTTTTACTCTCTACCAACTCCTGAGGGAAATATCTGGCTCTTTAGCTGCTAAATGCTCCACTATGTTCACCAGCTAGTCTACAGCTAACTGTGTCTGTTTGCAGTTTGGTGCTGAGCAGGTAGTGTACAGCGGCTTTTTACAGCTTTTTCTCTCTGAAAACGACGCTATGAGACGCTGAGAGTGAACCAAAACAGTAAAGTTGCAGCCGGACAGATAAACAATGAGCTGAAACTCACTATAAAGCTCCGTAAAGCCGAGAGGAGCTGCAGAGTCTCTGATAATTCTCTGTAGGTTCATCACTACGAGCCAAACACGTTACTCACTGTATAGATCAGACTGAGGAGTTATAGAAATATAGATTATAGCTCAATCAGCCGAACAAGAAATATTCCTAAAATTGGCAACATTTTGATTTAAATCAATAATCATGTGATCAAAGAATAAATAAACTAGTTTTCAATGCACATAATGAAATGTGCCAAAAGCATTTCATTATGTATATTCATATTATTGTGTCAGCTGTCGATTAATGAATTAGTTGTTTGGTCTGTTTAAATGAGCACAACTCAAAGATCTTCAGTTTACTGTCATAGAGACTAAAGAAACCAGGAAATATTCACATTTGAGAAGCTGGAATCAGATAATTTGGACGTTTTATTCTTAAAAAATAACTCAAAACAATTAATCGATTATCGAAATAGTTGCCGATTAATTTAATAGTTGGCGACTGATTGATTATTCAGTTTGCTGTCGTTTGAGAAGCTGTAAGAAGAGATTTCTAGCTTTATTTTTTTCTTAAAAAATGTCTCAAACCAGTTAATTGATTATCAGAATAGTTGCATTTGATCAATATTCTGTCTGTCTGAGAAATGTTCAGTTTGAAAGCATTTACAGAGGTGAGGTCTTTGTGATGTTTGTGTGTAAAATTCTTCAGAATATGATGAATCACAATCCGACTCAGTGTCTATCCGGTTCATTTTCTGCACCAGATGATCCTGTTGGGAGTTGCGGGGGGGGGGGCTGGAGCGTGTCCCAGCATGCACCGGGGGACACAAACACTTAAACAGTTTCGAGTTTACAGTCTGCAGTTTTCTCTGCAAACTGTAAAATCAACTGTTCATCTCTCTGCAGACTCGCTCCTCAGCATTCCTCCTCCCGTTGGTTCGCCGCCTCTCGCCGTCTGAACACGACACACACACATGACTTTTGTTTTCAGGAGATTATGTAACATCCTCGCTGCCCTCGAACATTATCCATTCGGACAAATAGAGGCCCCTCAAAATTCATAACTCTCTGAGGACAAATATTTCTAGCATTTATGGATATTTCCTGAAGGGTGTGCACACAAAGTTATATAACTGAAACTGTTCAGTTTTTTATCACATCATCAGTCTTTTGTTTGTAAAGTGGAGTATTAACAGTCTGGTGTTAATCTTTGTTATAATCTTTAAAACCACAAATACGTCGTTTGTCTGCTTGTTTTTAATCATTCAAGGTGTGAAAGAAGTATTATTTATTATCAGCACCAAAACTCTATCTAGAATAATCCAGTGATATCCAGCCCTTCTCTTCACTGGGACACTTGTCCTCCTCAAAGGACAGTTCCCAGTATTCCCAGTGTGTTAAACCAGCAGTCAGGTGTCTGTAATCATTCCTCCTGTTCATACTGGATATTAAAAGATCCTTCAAATGTGCTTTCAATGGAAGTGATGGAGGATAAAATCCACAGTTTGTCCACACAGTCATTTAAAAGTCTGTGTGAAGCTTCTATTCAGCTCCAGCAGTCTGAGTTAGTCACATCCACCGATTGTCTTTTTATTAAGGGTTAGGGTTGCTGTGCGATATGACGATAGGAAAACGTCTGTCGTTTCATATTATGCTCTATCGTTTACTTTGTTGAGTCGCAAATCACAATATTTTTTGTCGTTTGGAGTCTGTCCATCTGAGCGGTTTACATTAATAAATTACTTTTTTTTTGTTTTTTTTAATCGTGGAGCTGTTATTGTACTTACAGTAATGTAACGAGTGTTCACCGCCTCTCCTCTGCTGCGCTGTGTGCAGCACAAACACACGGAGCAGAGCAGCGCGACCATAAATAATAATAAATAACAGCAAAACACATTAGAGACTATGTTTATTTATGTTATTTACCTAATTTAAGTCTAAGTATTTTCCTAAAACAGCTGGCCACTGTGGTTTTTAACAAACAAACAACAGGAAATACTGTGGCGCATTTGTTGGGGACTGTTTTAAGCGGCGGATGGATCCACATTTGGTGCTCTTGTGAGTATTTGTGGCAGCAGGAGGGTGTGTGTGGGACTTAGTCAGATAAACTATAATAAATAAACTAAAAGAAAATGCATCTTCTGACTGAGCAGAAGCATGAAAAAGGGGGACAGGATTTTAGGATTTTGTCCGTTGTTACGTGTCAGTGCACAGTGACCTCTGACCTTTACTGTCAGTTATTTGTACTGTTGTTGATGCAGGATTTTAAATGGACTCTGTTGTTGATCTGTTTGTATGTGTGTGTGTGTGTGTGTGTGTGTGTGCGTGTGTGCGTGCGTGCGTGCGTGCGTGCGTGCGTGTGTGTGTGTGTGTCTGTGTGTGTGTGTGTGTGTGTGTGTGTGTGTGTGTGCGCGTGCATGTGTGTGCGTGTGTGTTCAGCAGCCCTCGGTCATGTTGGCCCGTCGCCGGCCTCCATCCTTCGTCACCATCTGTGAGAGAATATTGCTCCGTGTTTTGTTCCTGCTCTGCTCAGACCACAATATTGTTCCGTTTGTTGTTGTTTGTTTGTTTATTTAGAGTCCAAAGTGACGTCTTTTAAATGTCTTGTCTTGTCCGACCAACAGTCCAAAAGAGATTCAGTTTCCTGTCAGAGAAGAGCGTAAAGCTGAGGTTAGAGGTGATTTTGGGATTTGAATATATTATTGATACATTTGATAATATTATTGATAAAACTTTGCCATAAATGAAACAGAAACTGCCTTAAAAGGGTTTAATGTTCTTTGGTTAAACTCTGAATACTGAACACTTATAGCTTATAAAGCAAAATCAATTAGTTGATCAACAGAAAATTCTTTTTTCAGGCTAAAATACCTGATTAATATTATAATATTTAATATTTGTCCTGTTTTATAGTGAATTTAATATCTGAAGGTTTTAGCCAAACCAGCAAAGTTAACGCAGTTTCATAAACTAAAATATTAATCGAGAAAATAATCAGCTGATTGATTGATAATGTTGTCGCAGGCTTCTGTAAATAATAAGTGTTGTTGTTGTTGACAGTTTGTCTCCCAGCTGTCCTTCCTCCCTCATCTTCTTCTTCTTCCTCTCCTCTTGTGTTCAGAGCTGCAGTGATTAGTTGATTAATCAATCAGTCTATTAGTAGAGAACATTTCAACAACAAGCCAACTGCAAAGTGTTTCACTTAAAAGACATCAAGACAGAATGTAAAATGTAAAAGGAAATATAAAAATACATTTAAATACAATTAAATCAAAAATAAGTTAAAATAAAATAAGACAGATAAATTAAATGTCAACTATTTTTGATAATTGATCGTTTTGAGTCATTTCTTAAGAAATAAATGTCCAGTTGACAGTAAACTGAACATCTTTGTGTTGACAAAACAAAACATTTGAAGACGTCGTCATGGAAACACTGATCCGCTTTTTACGGACCAAACGACTAATCGATTAATCAAGAAGATCAATTAATAATGAAAATAATTGTTAGTCGCAGCTTCCCTGCTCATGTTTTTTTCACTTACAGCTGATGTTACAAAACTACACACACACACACACACACACACACGCACGCACACACACACACACACACACACACACACACTATACAACATCTACGCAGATTAATACTCAACTCTTCAGTTTTTCCTTTGACTCTCACTGGAGTTCAAACAGTCGAATATAGAAACAGATGAATTGCTTTTAGTATCTTAGAGTTTATAACAAGCCAATACACACATACAGTATATATATATATATATATATATATATACATATATATATATATATATATATGTATATATACACACACATATGAATTAAAGATGTCCTGAGCTGATCCGTGCATGTTTTAAATGATCAGTATCGGCTTTAAAGTTCATGTATAATTTCAGCTTCTAATTTTTATTTTAACATCCAGTTGTCAGTCATGTTGGGCGGCTGCTCATCCAGGATGAATATTCACCCTGAAGACTGATAGTGAACGTGGCTTCCAGGATCAGCGTTCCAGTTCTCAGTTCTGTATTTGGTTGGAGCCAGTATTAGCATTAGCTACAAATGCTAGCGTTACTCTCTTGTGTCGGCTGCTGCTTTCTGTTATTTTACTCTGAGCATGTCGCCTTCTTATACCTTCCTCCACTAGAAGGATGCTGCAGGAAACCCTGAGTGTGATTTTAGATGATGCTTCTGGTGAATTAGAAACAGACACTTGTGATTCTCTCTTTGCAGATTATTGTCTAAATAATGCAGATTATTTCCTTTTAATGATCTCCTTTTTACTTTATGTCTTGACATATATGGAGAAATCTGTAAAATCATTGTTATTCAAACCACTTTCCATCCATCTGTTATATTCTCTCACTATTGATTAACCTGCCAGTAAACCGATGAATCATTTAGTGGTTGAAATGACTCTCAGCCAGTATCGCTGCAGCTTTACTGTAGAGATTAACGAGCAGTGTGACACATTTCATTCATTTCATTCACAGTTTATGAATGAAATGAATGAAATGTGCAGATTTAACATATAAAAAGCTCAAAGAGCATTATGAGTCTGTTATCAGTTTCCTCTCTGTGTGTTTGTTTATTCCTCTTCTTGTTTACATCATGAACGTGACATCATCACATGTGACTTTTATTTTGGAAAGCGTCTTGTGTGTCGTCCTCTCTGCCTCTAAAGTGAGCCGGCGCTCCGCGGACGGACTAAATATAGACTCCAGATATTTAAATCTCTCTTCAGGAGTCGTCTCAGTTCCTCCACTTTCAGCTTTCTGCTCTCCGTCCGTCCGTCCGTCCGTCCGTCCGTCCGTCCGTCTGTAATAATAATAATAATAATCTTCCCTCTCAGATGTTATAATTACTGTTTAGTGTTGCTGTCGGAGCTGTTTTCTCTCAGGACTTCTCTCTCTCTCTCTCTCTGTGTGTGTCTGAGCAGCAGGGAGCTTCTGTGTTTTCTCAGGAAGCTTTAAATAGCTGAAGGTGGTGGTGTTACCACTTCTGAAGGCGGTCTGCATCAGGGCCCCGGGGCCTCCAGACGCTGCCTGAGTTGTAAATGTTGTCAGTGATTCATCCTCTGAACTGTAGAGTAGAGCGTCAATTAATGATTGTTTTTGATCAGTTACCTCACTGATCGATTATTCATGTGATCGGGGACCATGGTTCCTAATCAGAGAGGCTTGTTGAACTAATACTAAAATATTGACATTTGGGAAGATAGAACCAGTAAATTTTTGACATTTTTGCTTAAAAAATTGCTTTATTCAATTGTCAGAATCGTTGCAGATTAATTTTCTGACTAATCTTTGCAGCTCTAAACAAAGAGCTTCTCATACAGTTGAATACAGACTTAATTTAGTGACCTAATCAATTGCTGATCCTTTAATTATTGTTTGTTTTATTCATATTCAGTTTTAAATGACTTTAATTAGTGGCATAAAACTTCCAACGATTATAAAAACAAGATAATCGAGATAAAACAATTATTCCGTTTCTCAGTGATTCTCTTGTTTTGTCTCGTGTTATAAATCAAACGCACCGTTTTTCCTTCACAGCGTCACACTTTCATCCCTCAAAGCCCAAACTCTCTCTCTCTCTCAGGATCCTCGTAGCAGGTGAGACGTTGAGCGGCGTGCGACTGCGTTCAGCCGCCGACCGACTGACTGACAGCAGAAATGTACTGAAGCGTAATTCATGTCTCGGCTCCACGGAGGAAGAAATCGATAGTGTTTGTATTTGTTGATTCATTGATCTTATTTCTCCTCCGGCTGCAGTGAAACAGGAGATTCACAGATAGACTGAGACTCAGAACACAAACAGCTGGATGTTTATGTGAAGTAAACAGCTGTTTGTGCAGATTACGCTTCACTAAACGAGACGCGTCACGCGTACGTGTCTCTGAGTCTGTGTGGACTGATTGATTTTAATAAAAGTGTAAATAAATGAATATGAGGCTGTCAGATCGTTCAATGATTGATGAATTCTGGCGCTTCGATGGATGTAGGAAAGAAAATATGCAAACAAAGAAACGTCATCAGCTCTTAAATTTGACACTTCATTGACTAAATTAATTGATAATGTAAATAACAACTACTTTTTGGCAACAGATTGGCGTCATTAAGTTTGTTCTGTGTTGTTTGGTTGGTTTGTAGATGTGGATCGTTTTCATTATTGATTAACTGAAGGATTATTTTCTTGGTTGATTGATTATTCGTGTGGTTCATAAAATGTCACAACATGATAACATATCGTCCCCGGAGCCTGACGTTACTCTTCTTTTGTCCAACCAAGAGTCTAAAATATAAAGATAATCAGTTTATTATCATAGAGGAGAATGAAAACCAGAACATATTTACTTTATGGAGTGACCAGTGATTGTTTGGTATTTTATATCATATTTTTGGTATACATATATATATATATATATATATATACATCTTTAGATCAACTAATCGATCAATCAGCCGGATGAGCAAAGATTTCATCACGTTTCTCTCACAATTTGTCACTTTTTGTCTCAAATATGAAGTTTGTTCCTTCGTCAGTAGACTTTACTGCTGCCTTCAGTTTTCATGACAAGAAGAAGAAAGTTGTTGTTGTTTGTTAAAAGAATCAGAAATTAGAAAGAGTTTAGTTTCGGCTCACTGAATCTCCTTAAACAACCCGACCACGTCTTCATCAGCCTGCACAGGAATGTCTTCATCATTAGTCTTTGCTTGAAGGGACGTAAACACGAGGTGCATGAAGGCCTCGAGGTTCAAAATCATCTGTTTGAGGTTTGTTGGGATTATAAACGTCTCGATGAAGTGAAAGAACAGAATGTTGAATCTGGTAGATAAACACCGGAGGAAGCCGAGGAAGACGTTCATTAAAATGAAAACATTAGCTCTGTTTTCCGTGCGGTCTGGGCGAGGCCCTGAATGCATCATTGTGTGGTGGATCCATGTCTGTTAAAGACACAGTTGACTGAACGACAACAACGACACACGAGTGATGAGAGAAATCGAAACTGAAAGACGTCGGCTTGAGAAGGAAGTCGTTCTCGTCTTGTTTTCTCTTGTTTTTGCATTTTGAGGTGAGACGAGTCTAATTTCATTTCTGCACCTGAACTCACCAGAAACGTTAATCACAGCTGTTTATTATTCACAAGAAGTCGTTTTAGGACTTTCTATTCCTCTATGAGGGTTTCTCTTATTCACCTGTTACAGCCAGAAAGACGCCTGCTGAATATTCTTCCTGCTTTCAGAACTGAGGAGAAATACACTTTATTCTCTGTTTCTGGTCTTTTTTACAAACATTATCTGAACAGAAAATGTCTCAAATTCATCTGAGACATAAATGAAAAGTTCAACTAGTTACTAGAAAAAACATATTGACTTTTTATTCCACAACAGAAGTTTGAAGGTGTTTTTTTTTCTCTTTACACAGTTTATTAAATTATTATTATAAGAACTTCATCATACGATTGGCTGTAATTAATAGTAACTATTAGAATCACAGTTTTTATTTCTCTACGATAAAATAACTTTAGTTAATAACATTATGTCTACAGTAGAGTCACAAAGATGAATCAATTCATTAATTGATTCAACTATTAAAATAATCACCAACTATTTTTAATCGATTAATCATTTGGAGTCAGTTTTTAAGAAAATAATATGTCTGAACTCTCTTATTCAGCTTCTTTAATGTGAATATTTTCTGGTCTCTTTGACAGTAAACTGAAGATCTTTGAGTTGTGGACAAAACAAGACATTTGATCGACATTTTGGAAACAGATTTTATAGACCAAACAGCTGATAGATCGGGTGCAGCTCTTTTATTATTATTGTACAACTGTCTTAAAGCTATAACATGTAATAATTCCACATTAAAATGCCTAAAAACAACTAGACCTATGTTATATATGTTGTTGAGTTGTGTACTTACATTATCCCAAATGTTTCCAACAGTTTTCAAACTCAGAGAAATCTGTAATTTAATCAAAGTAACGGACCGTTTCATTTGGTCGCCTGTCGATGGCGTCATACCTCCTCTACCAAAGAGTAAACACGCACCAGATGCATACGGCGGCGCTGTGTTTGTCCGCTACAATGGCGTCTACCAAAGAGTAACTTACACACATACAAGATAATACATCGGCGTTGTGGTTGTTCCACACAAACTGTTATAAATGGACTTTTATTCAGTTTTAAGACACATTTTCATGATAAATTTAGGTGGTTTTTAACTATATCTTTTAGCCGGAAGAAGGATTTTAGTCATTGGACGTCTGGATCTTAAGTTATCAGAGAAATAAACTGGACAAACGTTAGCAGCAGCTCGGCTAACAGCCCCTCCAGGAAGTCCGGTGGTCACCAAACATCGTCTGAGAAATATTGATTTTTTAGGTAAAACTGCTTTAATTAGTATTTTTTAACGATTTTAATCTGCGTGTACGTTTGTTCTGGAGAGGAGGAGACCTCTGCGGGTAAAAACATCCCGAATGATGAACGCTGGAGTAATCCTATCCCGGTGAAGCTGGTTATTTAACAACGAACTCCCATGATCCCTTGCTACTTCACACCATCATCACACTCCGTCTTTTGTTATTGTTTTGATTGAGACGCCTAGCGGCTGAAATTACATATTGTGCGTTTAAAATAACATGTTTAAATCCTGTATTTTGTCCATATCGCTCAGACAAGACTAAAGATGAGAGCCGGTTGGTGGAAACAGTCTTTATGTTGGTGTTAAGTCGTCGTCATGTGACCTACATACGGCGCCTCCATCACTTGATGAGAGTCAGTCAGCTACAGTGTGCAGGGTTGTTGTTGTACTGGATTGTGTTTCTGTTATAATGTCAACACTTGTGTGCAGGAGGAACTGATCATGTGACCCTGGCCGTGGTGATGTCATTCATTATCTGTGCACTGACAGTGTTGTTGACTGGACGATGCTCCTCACTGGTGTGTGTGTGTGTGTGTGTGTGTCAGAGATGTGTGTGAGCTGGTACGGGGGGGGGGGGGTCATGGACCACAACGGCTCTTTGTCTCCTCTGGGTGTCACGGCAACACGTCAGCATCTCTGACACACACACACAGATAAACACACATCCACACAGTGTGTCTGTGATGGAGATGTCACCTCTACGTCTTTGGACAAAAAAAAAGAAGAAGAAAAACCCTCTTTTCATACCTTCCTTCCTCCTCAGCTGCGTCTCACTCAGCTGCACTTTTCACTCGCTGAGAAACTGGAAATGAAAGCTCTATTTTTTCTCCCCCTCGCAGCACCGCTGACTTCCTGTGGCAGCTTTTCAAAAAATAACTGTCGAAACTGTAGACCTGACACTTCTGACAGCCTCTCAGGAAGGAGAAACTATATGACACACTAAAAGACAAGGAGCAGTTGTGAAGAAAGTGAAGTGACTGAAGGCGGAAAAGGTTTGCAGCAAGAAAACAAAACAAATGATTATATGTCATTTATTTACGATGAGAATACGTTGACAGTGAACACAACAGAGTGAGAGGATCTGGCACCAGCCACATGAATGTTTAGTCAGAAAAAATGTGTTGGCGGTGGTGACTCTTTTCTTAACGCTGGCAACCACAAACACTTATTTTCTAGCCTATTAACTCTTCTGAGTATCAGATGGACACGTGTTGACAGGTTGGTCGGACGCTGTTTTTAAAAGAGTTTGTAGTTTTCTGCTTAAGTCAGTTAATTGAGCAGCAGTTTGTGATTCTGTGCACCTGCGCCGCTGCTGCTATGCTGGCAGATGTTCATGGGGGGGCTGAAGTTGTTTTTGTGCAGAAAAAATTGTGTGAAGATTAAAATCACAAAGGTTTCTTATAGTGATAGTGAGCGTAGTAGCTGCAGTGGAGGCTCAACTTTGCGTAAAAGTCCTCTGACGCTTTGCGTGAGTGACACCCAGTGTTTACTACCCAACTCTGCTATGTGAAATAACTACGCAAAAATGGAGGAAAAGCCGATTGTCATGGTCTCTGGTTTCTCTAGGACGAGTCTTAAACAAACTACGGGGACTGGTAAAAGAACGTTGACGTGTAGAAACTAATCACCAACATGTAAATGATGCGTTTTAAAGGATGTAAATTACATGTTCAACACACACAGAGAACTACAGATTAATGAGAGAGACCGCTGTCACCATCCGACATCAAAGTAGAATCTGGAAAGGCCATCTGTTCTGTAGCCGTGGTTGCTATGGTGGTTGCTATGGTGTTTCCATGTGTTGTCCACTCTCATATTTCAGATGTGATTCATCCAACATGTACCGATGGATTTGAGAAGTTGACATTTGGAGTAAAGAAGGAGAAAAAGAAGTGAAATCCTGCTACTATAGTTTGTTTACGTAGCCTCCGGAGCCGGAGGAAGCTTCCTGAAAGCTGACCAATCAGAACAGAGTGGGCTCATCAGGAGGGCGGGCCTTAAAGAGACAGGAGCTAAAACGGCCTGTTTCAGACAGAGGCTGAACTGAGGGGCTGCATAAAGGACCAGTAGAAGATAAATAAGGAGATTTTAACTGGAAATCATGCAAAGATATTCCAGTAGAGCCCCAGAATATAAATATAGAGCTGGAAATGTGCAGAATATGTGTCCTTTGGATATTTATTTGTTTGTTTGTGGGGCTGAAGCGAATCTTCAGTAAATTAATTGACAGAAAAAGAATCATCAACTATTTTGATATTCAATTTTCTTTTTCAGACTGTTTTAAGTCTTTACAGTGGAACAAATATGTCAAACATTTACTTGTTCCAGCTTCTCAGATGTGAAGATTTGCTGCTTTTCGTTTTTTTATATCTGTTAGTCAGAAAAAAAGTGGAAATATTGCCAAAAAAAAAAAAGTTTTTATGCTTGGCTGAGGCAGAAAAGTTGGCATTTTGATAAAAGCAACGACAACTTAGTGAATAAAGACTATTATTCTATTATTATTTATTTATTTATTTTTAGAAAGACAGATGAAAGAAATGCAGAGGGAGCTGGGCGGCGGCTAGACAGGAAGTGACATCAGGAGTTCAGCTGTCTTAATCTGTTGTTTAACATGTTTACAGTTATATACGTCATAGTTTCAGCTGCTAGCAGAGAAAACACACTGAAGAATCACAACAGTGAACAAGAGGAAGGTGACGTTAATGGTACAGCTGATGGAGGAAGCTGTATTTTTAGACTTGCTAGCTGGTTTTCTTCTTTTACAGCTTATATTGCTGACTGTAGTCACTCTGCAGCAGGAAACCATTCTTCAGATTAGATATAATGTTGATAGTTCAAGGTAAACCCCTCGCAGTCCAAGAACCCTTCCTCTTAGGAACCAGCGGTTTCACTTCAATCTGTTGAATAATGAAGGTCAGACTGACTTTGTTTCTCTCTGCAGACGTGTGATGCTTTACTGGTCAGCTGATCAGAAAGTCGTTTTTTTTTTGAGTCTTTCCATCATTTAAGAACCAGTGTGTCACCAGTGGTAGTTATTCAGAACCAAGAGAAGAGGTGTTATGGAAACCACAGGTGTAAGCAGATGAGAGGTTCAGGTTTCAGTGGCTGTTGTCATTAATAATAATAATAGTTTCGTTTGTTAAAATTTAGAGAGAGACGCTTCCTCTTCGGCTTCTCACTTCCTCTTCATCACAGTCCTGACTGAACAGTTTGATGAAGAAGTGTTTCAGCTGCTCTTCAGGTGGAAGTCTGTATAAAAGTATAAATCTTGCCAAACTAGCAGAAATATTATAATTATATTGTGTTTATATTATAGTTCTGTGGACTATACTCAACACTGAGGATGTATTCACTTTATTGTGTTGTAGATTTAATTTTAAATGGATAAAACTGCCATTTTTGGCCATTAATCTACACACAATAACCCCCTAATGACAAATTCAGTACTGTGTAGAAACCCCCTTCGGCAGCAATCACAGCTTTGACTCTTCTTGAGTAAAACTCTAAAAGCTCCACAGTTTTATCACTACCGAGTATTTTACCTACAGAGAGTTTTTTTGGTCTTCATGTCTTTGTTTTTGTCCTGACATGTGAACTGTGTCCAGTCAGTCAAGTTACAGATGCGTCTGAAGGATAATAAAAGCAAACAGGATGCACCTGAGAGCCGCAGCAAAGGGTCTGAATACTTTTGTAAATGAGAGATTTCAGAATAAGTTTGCAAAAAAAATACTAAAAACAGGTTTTCACTTTGTCATTATGGGTTATTGATTATAGATTGATGGGCTAAAAATGGCAATTTTATCCATTTAAAATTAAATCTACAACACAATAAAGTGTGTAAAACATTAAGGGGTCTGAATATTTAATGAATTAACTGTAAATATCATCAAAATTATCGTTACCTTGCAATATTTAAGATCTTATCACCAACCCTTATTGCCAATAGTAATATTTTAACCAAATATTTGCTGTTACTTCCCATTACACTTTGGTCAGAGAAGTCACAGAGATAAAGTATCACACAACAGAGGAAGTGGCTCCGTGTCTTTTGCTAAAAGTTGCACTTGAACGCACCACTGACACCAGAGTCTGCAGCCAGCTCGCTGCTGCTGACGCCTGCGTACGCTCAACCTGCAAACAGAGGAAATTACAGGTCAGTTTCTCCCTTGGTTTTAATCCAAAACACATCACTAAAAGAAAAAAAACTTAAAAAAAACATCTCCATGGCAACGTGAAACGAATCTAATTAAACAGTGGAAGTGAAACAAAACTCCAAACCACAAAGTTTCTGACGTTACATCAGTTAACTGCAATGACACGACTTTGCTCGTGTTTTGACCCTTCTTCCACTTACTGTAGGACCTCGTTACCGCTGCTGGCAGGCTGAAGCTCGTTACACTGAGTCAGAGAAAAAGATGCATCATGAACTCTGCTGAGGAAAGGCGCAGTAACATTTAGGAGCCTGTAATTACTTACTGTAATAATAGGCTCCTAAATTATGTAGTTAAAGGGGCCATGACTTGCTTTTTATGACTTTCTGTTATTTATATCCTGTTATGATGTCAGAGGTTAAACATGGTCAAAGTTCCAAAACTTGAGCTGCCTGCAAGTCAAAACTCAGGGCTTCAACCTGCTCTGAACGCTTCATTTGCCAAGTTTCCTCTACTTCCTCCTTGTGACGTCATCATCCGTCATCAAAGTAGAATCTGGAAAGGCCGTCTGTTCTGTAGCCTTGGTTGCTATGGTGGTTGCTATGGTGTTTCCTATGTGTCGTCCACTCTCATATTTCAGATGTGATTCAGCTCCAACATGTACGGATGGATTTGAGAAGTTGACATTTGGATTAAAGAAGGAGAAAAGGAAGTGAAAGCTTCCTGAAGCTGGCCAATCAGAACAGAGCGGGCTCATCAGGAGGCGGGGCTTAAAGAGACAGGAGCTAAACAGGCCTGTTTCAGACAGAGGCTGAACTGAGGGGCTGCATAAAGGACCAGTAGAAGATAAATAAGGAGTTTTTAACTGGAAATCATGTAAAGATATTCCAGTAGAGTCCCAGAATATAAATATAGAGCTGGATATATGCAGAATATGTGTCCTTTATTATTATATTCCTGTATTGGGTTTGGGAAGGACAAGTGTTTTAAACAATCTGCCACAAATACTTTTTCGTCTTTTCGGCTGAGCAGATATGTCAAACATTTAGGATTTGCTGCTTTTCTTTTTTTATATCTGTAAGTTAGAAAAAAAAGTGGAAATATTGCAAAAAAAAAAAAAAGTTTTTATGCTTGGCTGAGGCAGAAAAGTTGGCGTTTTGATAAAAGCAACGACAACTTAATGAATAAAGACTATTTTATTCTATTATTAGCTATTATTACTATTATTATTATTATAAGCAATAACAATCTGTTGACGGGGGACATTCTGCATAACAAGTACTTTAACTTTTCATATATTTCGATACTAACACATTTGTACTTTTTGCTTAAGTGATACATGTAAGTGTGTATTTCTACACTGTGGTCATTTTAGTGAAGTAAGAGATTGTAATTCTTCTCTCACCGCTGCTGACACAACATTAACTGATGGACTGTAGTAAACTCTGTCAGTGGGGAAATCTGGTGCATTTCTCCGGGCTTTCCAGTATGTATTTAGAAGGTGTGTGTGTGTGTGCGTACATGTGCACAGTTTCCATTGTTGCACATTGGTCATTAAAAAGGGAAGTGGCTGTGATGAAAACAGCCGTTTCAGCTAAAAAAGTGCAGTTTAACATTTCAGCAGACAACTCCCTGTATGTCAAACACAAACTGAACACACAGACAAGAACACAAGTTAACTCACATTCTGGATAATTTTATAATATAAAAGAATTTTAGATGCATTTTAGAGAAGAACATGTTAGATTAGACAGATGATAAGATTAGATTATATATGACTGATATGTTTGAGAACAGATCTGAATCGACTTCCTGTCAACTTTGGTACGTTTTCAGGGCGTTGAGGCATTGACCTTTGACTGCGTGTCCGCCAGACAGGGTTGTTTTGCCCAGCTGGGAAGGGAGGGGGGGGGGGGCATACATAGATACACACATAAACCCATTTAGATCATTTTCATGTAAACATGTTATCAATACTTAGTGGGACAACAGACACTACAGTTATAAACTGAGAGTGTGTGTGAGCTTCTGTCCTCCCTCCTGCTCTCCGCTGTGAACACACGTAGCTGTTAGCGAGCAGCCGCTGTCATGTCTCCACGGGTCTCGCTGCTTGTTTTCGCTGCTGTCGGTTGGTAGGCGGGTCGCTACGGTAGCTGCAGCCTCTCTCCCTCTCTCTCTCTCGACCACACACTGAGCTATTCCTTAAAGGAGCTGCGCTACTACGCACGTTAGTTTTAGAAAACATCTTAAAATACTTTTTGTTTTTAAAAAAATCCCAGATGCTTCGGCCCAGGCTTGTAATACACTGGCAGAAACCCGACTTTAACCTTTCACATCCTTCCATTTAATCCTCTAAACCTTTGATAATGTTGGACCCGACTTCCATATATCATGAGTCACTCGGGACAACAGCCTCAGCTATAATGACTGTAAACTGTTGTGCACACAGAGGGAGATTTGATCCAAATGTTTGACACTAGTATCGTGTAGTTCGGTAATATTAGTACATTTTTCAACACCTTTTGTGAAAATAAGATTTTTTTGTTTACTTGAAAAACTGCTGCTGTTTTAAAGGCAATAATTGATTGAATTTATGTTTCTGCTGTTTACTCAACTCAATAGAGATGAGACACACTGTGGAGTTAGACAGTAAAATCATTTGGTGAAGGGATAATGGCGAGTTTTATCACCTCTGGCAGCTGCCATGTCGTCACATGTGCCAGGAAGTCATCGATGAACAGGAAACAGGCTGGCAGTTCTCTTCCTGTTTTCCAGCTGACCTTTGACCACATCGGTCGTCCCACTTCCTTCTTTCGTCCTCTTTAACGTCTCGCTCTCACTTTCACCCTCTGACAGCGATGAGCGGACCGTCCTCCCGCAGGAAGGAGTCGTTCTTTTTTACAGAAAGGGAAGGAAACCTAATCGGAGTGTGACTTTGTACCACTGACTAAGACCTTCAGAACCAGTCTGAACTGTAGGTGTTAAATCTGAGGATGCAACAGATACTCCAGCTGTCACCAAGCGTCTCCTTTGTCTTTATTTAGTTTACTGTGAGCTCCTTTTCTGACATGAAGTGAAAGTGATTCTTAACTTTCATTCATCTAAATGTTAGTTAGTAACATGATGTTGATGGAAAGAAAAAGGCTGAACTCACCACGGACCGGTTTAATGTCAGACAATATTTTCCTGGACCGGCCTTTGAGGTGCGGCAGATAAATACAACAAACTAAAATGATACGACCGACATAAAAACTTTATTAGCAGCGTCCTCGTAACATTGCGCCAACAACATAACATGAGTAACATCCTCTCTGCCCCCCCCCCCCTAACACTCTGGTCACTATGGTAACGTTTAAACATGCCTTCAAAATAAGATACACCACAAAAACAAATATAAAGTGCATGAAAAATACAACTCAACATAACGCTGAATCAGTGGGGAGCCTTGACGTTTGTTTTTTACTCATTTTGCTAGCTTGTGGGTTAGCGTTAATATATCACGTACCAACATTGTTCAGACTTAAATAATAAATAAAACGGAAATAATGTAAGTTATTTATTCTTTCTGTGCGGTCCGGTACCGGTCCGCGGCCCGGGGGTTGGGCACTTAAACGCCTGTTCAGCGTCTAGTACAGCAATGGCTTTCCAGGAGCTAACAGTGTAGCAGAGAGGCTGCTCTCCACTGCTGGATACGTGATGTTAATAACACAGCGGAGCAGCGTCTGTTTTTACAGAAGACATTTAACCAGAGATGTTGGTCAGTAGAGTAAACTTTCATTTTGTTATTGTCATTCAGGGGCAGAAGACTGTAAGATGCTCCTTTTACTTTCTTAAATCAAAAAGCTGTGTTTTTCTCACACTTTTCTCTGGTTGACAGCGACCTTCATCAAGATCATTTATCTTAACTGCCATTTGTAGTAAGAGACTAAAAATTGTCCCCTTTTTCATTCATTCTGACACAAGGCCTTTCTCAATCTGTGTCGTCTGTTCTTGTGAAACGTCGTCATTCACAGTTCTGTTCCAGTTCAAAGTCTGCATCTAGCCGAGTACAGTCCAAATTACAGAAAGTGTTCTTGTTCCGCCTGTTTTTATTGAGGATGATTTGGGAGTTAACTTGTGTGGACTTGGAGGAGCAAAGTTTCCCCAGAATGCATTTGGCATCTATCAGCGGTGATTTTGAGCCAGACTGTTGAGGCTGTTAACAACTGTTATTATGTCAATAAAATGAAGGTCTGATATTCTTTCAGACAGGAAAGTAACCATTTAGATATCAAATATGTGATCAATTTATCCAAATAAGGCCTATTTTCAAAACTTCAAAAGAGTTTTGATATATGATTTATTTCCCTTTTGGAAGATAACTTTTGGTGTCTGAAGGTAAATTTAAATTCATTTTATGGGACAGTTAATGTACAACAGCGCTGCCTCTGTGGACTGAAATGTCAACGACATGAATGGAAATGAACACAGGCAGTGACTGTTGAACGCACAGATTTACAGATCAGATAACAGATGTATCCTGACTGCAGAAATAGCTGTTTTTATTTCCTCCGGAAGTGGAGCTTTGAGTTGAGATGATGATGATGTCACAGTACAGTCAGGTGTCTGCAAGAACGCTGCTGTCCTGTTCACAAATGATCGTCCTGCCGTCCCTGAGAGTTTGAACTTTACCAAAGTCGATGTACACATGTCCAAACATATTGAGAAACGTCTACAGAGTCTGTCTGCTGTTGAGTTGAGCTGCGTATCGAATCTCAGTACTTTTTTACTTTTTTTTACATCATCTGAAATGTGTCAGTTGAACTGAAAAATCCAAAACTGTCCTTTAACATAAGCTGACATCAAATGTCTGGTCAAATATGTAATTTTCTTTTCTCAGATAGTTGCTCAGATGGTCCCAGATTCAAATCATCATCGTGTTATTTTAAGACAAAGTTCTTGTCTGTTTTGTGTCTTCAGGTTATGCTAACCCATTGTTGCTAACTTTGGAGCTAACCGCCTTTACTTTTCCAGCATTTGAGGAAACAACAGACGTGACTTTTTTAGCATTTATTAACTGACACACTGTAGTCTGTACTGTACATTTACTGCCAGACTGACAACTTACTACTAACCTTTTCCTCTGCCCCGCTCGCATCCACCGTCACTTCTCTGCCCCTCGCTCTTTCCCGCTCGCTACGCAAACACACTACGCAATGACGGATTCCTTAATGGCGTTACGCTACCAATAGTTTCCCAGGCAACGAGACAGAGGTTGACTCACATACCGGAACAGCGCTGCACAGAGACTCCCAAACGCTATTGATTTCTGAATGAATAGATATTTGGCGTTGGAAATATGGCATGGTATGAAAATAACACTTAGATTATTTGACCAATGAGAATTTGGTCGGACGAGAGAATATCGACCAACTAGTCGACCAGCAGACTACAGCCCTACGAGAATTGAACATTTCAGACAGTATCCAGCCCTTCTCTCAGTAGGACTTTATCTTCCTTAAATCTGAAATTTCTTCTTCAGTAAAGTTCATGTTTTCTGTGATGATGATTCATTCACAGTCACCTCCTCTCTCTCTCTCTCTCTGTGAGTCTCTCCGTCCTCTGTGTCTGTATATGTTTTATCAGACAGAGAGCCGGAGGAAGGGATAGAGGTTGAGAGAGAGAGAGGGCGAGGGACATTCACAGTTACATAAGAGTGCTTTTAGCATCTCTCAACATCACTGCTCATCCTATTTTCACTGTTCACAATACACACACACACACCAACCTGTCCTCCGCTCTTCAATTTAATCACGTATTGATTTTGTAACTAAACCCCATCATGACCAGTCGACCTCTTTCTCTCTGTGTCTCTATCTCTGTGTTTGTGTGGGTTTATAATACTGGGTTTGTTTTTTGTTTTTTTTACAAATATTTGTTTCATACAAATATTTTTAAAATTATTTGTTTTTGGGAAAAAAAAAACAAAAAAACATGTCAAATACCAGCAAGCAGGTCAGTTATAGTCGCTATCTCAGTGTCTCTCCTCTGCTCCGCTGTGACGTCTATCAGCAGGTCTCAACCAGGAGAGTCACATCCACCTGCTACATGACGCACATTTCTTAATTTGGACATCACTTTAATTTTCATCTTTAATTTTCTGGAAATTATAAGTGTAATAAAAACAAAAACAGGATTTTTCCACTTTTTATTCGAATACAAATACAAATAATTTTGCTGCCTCAACAAATACAGATACAAATACAAATACTGGGCCCTCTGCACATCCCTAGTATCTACCAGGCGTGAAAAGTCTTAAAAGGCACCAAATTCCTCCAAAACAGCCCTTTGAAGGTGTTGAAAAGTCTTGTACAGATGTTGGATATCGTCTCTTTCCTGCTGTAGATTGTAACGTTAACTTTTTTTTGTGTGTGTGTGTGTTTGCGGCTGTCGGGAGACGTTTGACATCTATAAACTCCAAGTGAGACGGTGCGACAGTGGATTGTGCTGCAGGAAGCTTTTTTGTGGTGTTTCAGCGACAGCATCATTTTCAGCAAAAACTTAAAGTAATTTTTAATTAATGTATAGATGAGTGTTTTTAGATATTATATTTTTTTTTATAATTTTTATGTATTTAAAACATTTTTTTTTCTAGACCCTAATAACTACCATTAAAAGTGCCATTTATCTGGATCCAGGTCGCATTAATTGATCATTTCAAATGATATTACTAGCAATTAAATAATTGTAGGTCTTATTGTCCCAACTGGTTTCCTGTCATACTCTGACTGGTCTGAGTTTGAAACATTGACTGTATATAAAATCGCTGAAACATGTTACATGTCAGAAAAATACAAGCACACATCTGCTGAATGAGTTGCACAGATTGACGGTTGAAAGGTTTTTATAGCACAAAGTATGCAGCAGTCGAAACGCGGCAAAAAAAATGTACGGAAGACGGAATAAGAATAAAAAGTGAGAAGAACAAGAAAAAACAAGAGTCAGCTGTCTCCCGCCATCTCCGTCTCTGCCTCTCTGGGCAGCTTTCTGATTGGCTGACAGGACTGTGACTCAGTGTTTTCATCTCCAGGTCACTGATTCATGGTGTGTGTGTGTGTGTGTGTGTGTGTGTGTGTGTGTGTGTGTGTGTGTGTGTGTGTGTGTGTGTGTGTGTGTGTGTGTGTGTGTGTGTGTGTGTGTGTGTCTCTCTCTCTCTCTTTTGTGCAGCTCCTGTGTGAATTCAGTGTCTCTCATCCTTCTCCATTTCACTTCAGTCTCACCTCAATAAACATTATCGACTATGAGCGTGCACCACTGTCGGATGCATGCGTGTTATTTGATAGAAGTGTAACAAGTTTCGGCAGCGTACTTCACTGATTTAGGGTTTCACTCCTGTAACATGGACAAAAAAAAAAGAAATGGATGCAGCAGAACAAGAGATTTCCTCTTTTTATTCCATTGTCAAAACTGGTGCCTACATTACCCACAACACAACTCAGCTGCCTGCAGTTGAATGGGAAATTGTGGTGTGTTATGCTAGTAGTGGCTAATATATCTAATATATATGTCATATATCAGTTTTTGCTTAATTCAGTGTGTGCAGTGTTGTAAATAATATTTCACTAAACTGTGTTACATGAGTCTCTCTAAATGCACAGATGTAATTCCTCTAACATGTGACCTTTTTAAATAACGAATCTAAAATGTCTCTCTCTCTCTTCAGTGGAGGGCAGACAGGCGGCATGACAGAGGAGAAATGTCCCCAGCTGGTGGACTACTTTGTAGTGGCGGGTCTCGACCCTGCGGGGCCCTGGAAGCCTCTGGACGAGGACGGCAAGTCCACCTCCTCCTCGACGTCGTCCTCCTCCTCCTCTTCCTCGTCGTCGGGCCGGGCGGTGGAGCCGGTGACGGACCTGGCGGTGATCGCCCGGGGGCTCGGGGAGGAGGTGCCGGAGGGCTTCACCTGCATCGAGAGGACACTAGGCGGACACTCGGCCGAGCTGAGCGCCGGCCTCATCAACAACCCGCACCTGTACCTGTGCTACCGCCGAGGACGAGACAAACCGCCCATACTGGAGATCGGGTGAGACGCACACAGCGAGCAGTGTTGGTCTGAACAGCAGCTCTACTGTTTCCTCTTTTACACTCTTGATTCCAGAGTTTGGCAGTAGGAAACTTTCACATGGGGGGGGGGGCAGGTTAACGTGTGCACCACGTTCCAGCTCTGACGCGGCTGCCGCAACTGATCGCAGCCACTCTAGTCGATGTAGGGCTATCTGTTATTGCGACGCATTAAGCATGAAGCAGCACAGAGCAGATCGAGCTGGGCAGGAAGTCAGACACAGAAATAGCATTGAGCATCCAGTCAATTTTAAAAATAAAACACCCCGTGCAGACTCCTGGTCGTATATCAACAATAAATGCAAATAAAACAGATGAATAAAGAAACCATTTAACTACGTAGCCTACTTAACCACAGCAGAAGCAAAACAACCAAACTGAGTGTTCAGAGGAAGAGGTCAGTGGCTGTAAAAAAGAAAAAAAAGGGTCTTTTTGTTTCCAGAAACATCCTTTCTTGTCCCTCTCGGCTGAGTCCAGGCTGCCAGAATTAAAATGTTTTGGCTCCACAAACTTCCAAAGATTCCTCTGAGGGTTAAATCCAAATCCAAGCTTCAAAAAAAACCCCCCAAAAAACATCATGTCAGTATTCTTCTAAACTCCCAGATTTGACTGTTTATTAGATATTTTACATCTACAGAAGGTAAAAGAGGCTGTAAATGTTCAGCTGCACAGGGCACCACTAACAGCTCCGGTAACCGACACCGACATTTATGCTTTTAACTTTGGCTGATGTTGTAATGCTCAACTTTACTCTGATGATGTGATGCTCTGAGAATAATCCGCTCCTCGCCGACTGCACAGTCACTGTTGGCAGCAGATGTTCAGACTTTATACTCTTGTGATATTAAATACGTTAGTGAGGGAATATATATGATTTTGTCCCTTTCGTTGACGGCTTTTTGAGTGCAAAGACTAAAAGCTAAAGTTCTTATAAGTGGTAATAAAGGCAGGATTCATGTTGTTTTTAATTAGAAATGAATAGAAACGGTTACTGAGACAGAAATCCAGCCCGGTGTTTGTAGTTCATGAGCTGCATATTAAAGCTTAAGCTTATATAATACAGAGAGGATTATGTAATGTTGTGGTGGGCAGACGATGTCGTGCTCTGGACTCATCACCATCGATCTATTGTCTTTTTTTTTTTTTCTCATCACATTGAACTATTTAATTACTGTGGATTACACTCATGTCAGTGGATAATGAGACAAGTCCTCTTGTATTAGTCATCAGATTACATTTTACCTTCTTTTTATCATTTTGTGTTGCTGACATCGAGGAGGTTTTGATTTTTTTACTCATCAGTCCCAGTTTACTGGGTCCCAGTTGGTCCTTTTTCAGCCTGTGAAAACTGTTGTGTAACGTCGTTCCGTGTGGCTCTGGAGGAGCTTTGTCCAGGCGGAGGGGAAATAAGGGAAGGTCTGTGTTTGAAAGACATGGCGATCAAAAAAAGGAAGGGGGGGGGGGGGGACTTTTAACCATGGACGTATTATAAGAACTGGATAGCAGACACAAAGCTGCCGCGTACTCACTTGAATAAAAATTACTTTGCAGGCCACTGCACATGCTCATTAGTGTTTCTCCTGCTGGCCCGACGTCGGGATGTCACACGGTTTCAGACGGCTTCTCTAGCCTCTGGGAAAGTTTTATAAAGATTAAAAACCTTCATGGATAAAAAAAAATTAATAATACAAAGAGTCATAATTGACCTTGTCTGCAGTTGGAGGAGTCCTGTCAACAGTTGGTATTAACATCCGTCTCCTCGGATCTCACTTCCCCGCTCTATATGCAAATAAACACAGACATCATTTCTGTTTTCAAAGACCAGATTCGTTCATTATTCGCCCAAAGTCGTGTTCAACTTGTTTGAAAATGAATGTCTGAATGAATGTGGCCACATGTGGCCCAGACCACCTCCACCTGTATTTAGAGCTTGTCCACTTGTGATCGGATCAGCCGAGACGGATATTAATATCAGGTGTAAACAGGGTCTCTGGGTAAATTGCTGTTTGGGCAGCAGGAGACTTTAATGTGTCACCACAAAGGGCTTTTGACGGACCTGCAAGACGAGGGTCATGTGACCCATGGAGACGCCTGAAGGTGTTGGAAGTCTAGTTTTCAGCAGCTCGTCTTTATCTATTATGGAAAATGTGAAATTAATGTCCTATTGTTAATCTCTAATTTAATGTTTTTCAACCACTGAGTGAAAAGTGATAAACAAACAAATAAACTTGTAATTAAATGTAGGATCCGATGTGTTTTTGGAGGTCGACCAACACAACTAAAGATTCATTCATCCTGTTTCTAATCTGTGAGTGAGTCCTTCACTTTATGGAAACGCAGCATTAAATCATCTTTAAATGAGACTGAAGATTATTTACATTATCAATTAATCACCTATAAAACATCAGAAAACAATTAAAAAATGATTTCATGAGCACTTTAACACTTGAGCCTCTTTAACTTTATAAACACTAGTTGCACTACTTTGTTGATGTTTGATATGATATCTGATATGATGATCATCTGTCACTTCAGAGCTTTCTCCTCAGCTGGTCAGATCCTCTTGTTTCCTTGTTGCCTCACGCTTATGTCGCTTTGGATAAAGGCATCTGCTAAATGTTAAATGTTAATATGCAATGACAAATGAAAATCACAGTATCCGAGAGCATAAAGTGGCCTCATCCAATGTCTTGTTTTACATTTACAATCATTTAAGATCATGAAAAGCAGCAAATTATCAACTTTTGAGAACCTGGATTCATCACATATTTGGCATTTTCACTTGAAAAATGATTTATACGATTAATTGATGATCAAAATAGTTACTAATTAATTTTCTTTCAATCAACTAATTGACTATATATCCCCTAAGGTCACAAGTCTCTACTGGCCAGTTTGTCTTCATAAGAGCTTATCAAACAACAGCTCCAGCTCCTGACCTCTGACCTCTCTGACCCCTCCCTAAAAGACATTAACATCATATCAGTCACAGCCACATCTAGACAAGAGCAGTCAAGACGCTCCAGCTTTTTAAGTCAAGAAATGAACCGTTTAGATTTCCAGTAATTGGTCACTTTATCAAAATAAGGCCCCCGTGCTGCTGCCGCCTTCTTCTTCTTCTGGGGACAAAAATCCTGACAGCTGGCCTCCTCTACACCTCGACCCCTTTAAACAAACTCTCTGGCTAACATCTCATTCTTTTAATTCATTACTGACATCCTACATTTTAATCTCTTCCCTTTTTTTCTCCTTTTGTTTACATTTTTTATTTTTATTGTACATGCTTTTCTTTCAGTAAAAGGAAAACTACATCAGCCTCATACAGACACACATATTCTCCTAACAAACCACCCGTGCATCATATCCAAACATGAATCTTGTACTTGCTCTGGACGAGACTGACGGGTCACTTCTGAAGCAGCACCAGCAGCTCTGACGTCTCTGTAGAGTTTTAAACATCAGATTTAATTCATTTTGGAAGATAAACTCTGGTCCCAAAGATGTGAAATCTAATATTTATTGTTGCCAAATCGGTTTGTCTGAAGGTAAAGTGAAGGTTTATTGTTAATATACATCACAGTGAGGTTGTCTGAGGTTGTAAACCGTCCCCCCCCTTGCAGGGTTCTGTATGAGGGGAAGGATCAGCTGAAGCAGGGCTGGTGGGTCATCGAGACGACGCCTTACAGCCGTTCGGCCAACCTGAGCTCCGGCGGCGCCCCGACGGCTCACCGCGTGTTCCTGATGTACCGGCGCGCTCAGGACTCGCAAGGCCTCCACACGCTGGGGGTCACCGACATCGCGCTGCTGCTGCCCAGCAAGGCCGAGGTCGCCCCGCACACCTTCTGCCGCGTCGACAAGAACCTCAACACCGGCATGGTGAGTACAGACGAGGAAAATAACCGTAAACGCTCAAGTGAAGAACGTTTTTTCCACCAGTACAACAAGTTAATAGATTATAAACTGTAATGTAAGGCGTTTAATGTCAAATATAAGATGGAAGGAAAGAAGAAATAAAGGCTTGTTTCCATTTAAAACATCTTGTCAAAGGGCTGCAGTTAGCGTTAGCATTAGCATTAGCATTAGCATTAGCACATTAGCTGGCTGGTCAACACTGGCACTTTACAGAAAGCTTTATTGATATTTGAATGACTTCTCCTTGATTTGAATCTACATTATTTGTTCATCGTACTAAATTAATAAATGTAAATGTACGTTGTCCTTTTTATGAATAAAGAAAATGAAATGAAAATAAAAATGAAATAGTATCCTCTTATCAATTATATTCAAATGTTTATGTTATGTATTTTCTCTGAGTTCCTTTTCTACAATGTTATTAAGAAAACTGTTTTTAATGAAATATGACTGAACAGTTTTAATGTAGGTTTTGTGTGTGTGTGTGTGTGCGCAGTGGGGTCCAGCTCTGTACGTGTGCTACAAGAGAGCCGTGGCCAAAGCCAACGCCCTGGTGTACGAGGCCAGTGAGTATCCATCGATCCATCACTCTGCATGTTTATCAGACTCCAGTGAATTTAAATACTGATACTACGTTTGTCAGTGTGTAAAAGCTGAGAGAGAAGTTAATGTTTACACACTCTGTGGTTTTTTTGATGGTCTGGTTTCTCAATGAGAAATGTTACTAAACAGCTGTGAGAACTTTGATTCAATCTGAACTTTGTGAAATGTTTGAAAAAGTCATAACTACTGTTAGACTTGTAGTATAAAGAACTATATTGTGTCTACAGCTGCAACTAACGATTATTTTCCTTATCGATTTATCTGTTGATTTTTGTTTGTTTGTTGTTTTTTGGCTTCTCAAAGTCCAAAATACAACATAAAATACTCTTAATTTACTATCAGAGGACTAAAGACACCAGAAAATATTCACATTTGAGAAGCTGGGAGCAGAGAACTTAGTTAGCAATAAACTTTCTGTTGATCAACTAATCAATTAATAGATTAATCGTCGCAGCTCTAATTGTGAGCATGTTTCTCACAATAAAGTGTTACAGGAGTTTTGACCTTTTCAGACTTTTTTTTTTCTTTCTTCTTCATGCACCTCTGAAGCAGGTGAATCTGCTAAATGTTTAAAAATGAACAGCTGATCAACGTTGCTGCATGTGTGTAATGGGAGACTATATTAGCTTCACAGTTTATAACGCCCAGTTAAGTTTCCTTTATATTGCTGATAATTAGGGCTGTAGTCTGCTGGTCGACTGGTCGATTAGTTGGTCGATATGCTCTCGTCCGGCTAAATTCTCATTGGTTGAATAATCTCTGTTTTATTTTCATAAGGAGAAAAGTGCTACATCAACAGCTTTCCGGGATTAATCCATTATTTCCTGCGGCGGGAGGGACAGACTAACAAATTACCTGTGAAAACAACAGGGGTGTATTCAAAACACCCCTGTTGTTTTCACAACTTTGAACTCGCCCAACCTGATGGAGACTGCTGGGTCTAACTGTACTCAACGTTTACTGAATCAACGTTTCCCCTGTAATAATATCAACAAACCCCCACCAGGCCAAAAGATATTTTTTTAATGCCAAAACTAACGCTAAATATCGGTAGCGTAACTCCGTTGAGGAATAGCGTAGTGCTTAGTATGTTTGCGTAGCGAGCGGGAAAGAGCGGCGGGAAAGTGACGGTGGATGCGAGCGGAGCAGAAGAAAAGGTTAGCGGTAAGTTCTCAGGCTGGCAATAAATGTACAGGACAGACTCCAGTGTAACAGTTAATAAATGCTAAAATAAAGTCACGTCTGTTGTTTCCCCAAGTGCTGGAAAAGTGAATGGGGTTAGCTCCAAAGTTAGCAACAATAGGTTAGCCCAACCTGAAGAGGCAAAACGGAGAAATGTAAGTTCACTGTGCACTCTGTCGCTCTTCTTCGGTTGACTACAGCCCTACTGATAATAGTGACAGCCTACAGTCTCTGCGTTGTGTTGTGATGATGATGATGAAGATGGTGGACTAACGGCTGACAGTTAGTAACGTCAGTTGACTCCAACGAAGACGCTCCGATGTCGATTCAATGATGTCTGTTCATTTCTTACAAGCACTTCAGGATCTGGGGGATACCAGCCCGGTCTCAGTATAAAATATATAAAATCATAATCAAAGGAAACTTACAATACTAATAAATGTTTTCTGTGACGAAGCTAAATAACCGTTAAATAACAAATTACAGGGCCGACGGTCTAAACTTGACCAGGATCAATAACTCACTATATTACAGATTATTGATACAGATGAATCATAGATAATCACTCTGAATGTCAATATATTTATAATTAGTAATAAAGTCTATCTCAGGTCAGCTGTACATTATTATTTACAGGTTTACATACAAGCCCGGTCTGTCTTGTTGCCCCGGTGATGCTTTACAGCTGCATCATTACCTTGGATACTGTGTAGCCAAATATTAAATATAAGATAACAGCATAAAATAATGAAAATAACACAAATGTGTACACCTTACAACTATTAAATAAAGGTAAAATTACTGACAAAATGATATTCTATATTTAAAGATTTTGCTATTAGACATAGTGACCATTTAAAGCTCAACTAATGTGTTTAATGTAACATGTAGAAGGCAGATGTTACATGTGGCTGCATCATGACTCCATCAAGGCTCCGTCACAGTTTAAATGTCCACTGGAAGAGTTTTAAAAGTGTCTTCAGAGTTGTCTTTGTTGATATTTTTGTGTTTGCAGCTTGTGTATGACGGCCATGGTAACGCAGCCAGTGATAGGTTAACTGTAGTGTTTGTGTGTGTGTGTGTGTGTGTGTGTGTGTGTGCGCGCTCTGTAGGTCTGATCAGCCGCTACCCGGAGGAGGATCTGGAGGCGTTTCCTCTGCCAGAGTCAGTGCCGGTCTTCTGTCTGCCGATGGGCGTCACTGTGGAGAGCTGGCCTCTGAACACAAAGTACCAGCTGCCCATTTTCTCCACCTTCGTCCTCACCTCCGCCTCCGGGGACAAGGTGGGAGGGGCGAAAACACACAAACACACACACACACACACAATAGGCCTCATGCACTCATACCAACATATTTGCTCTTAAGTGGCACATAAGAGAGATTTTAAAAGAATTTGAGGTATGAATGAAGTTTGTGATCCAAGAACATGAAGAGAAAAAACAATAATTTAACCTGAAATTATTATATACCGCTTGACCCTGCTGCTGAACGCTGCACCGCCTGATTTGGTGTGAATGCAGCCTTAGTGTCTCTCTAACCAGCATCATCTAACCAGCATGTACGGTGGCTCTGAGTAGTCAAACAACTCTGTAAAGGCTTTTGACGGATGCAAAAAAACGCAGATCTCTGAAAACTTTAATGACGGACGAAACTTTTGGAGTCGGTGTGTCAACATGATAAACACAACGTGATGTCGTATTTATTTTTTAACATGCGACAATTTCAGATGAAAATAACGGACTTGGTGTGTAAAGACTAACATGTTGTCTTTGTTGTCTTAATGAAAGTGTGCCACCATAATCTCCACCTGCTCAACTATAAACATGCATCCTGACGTGTCCCGTATGGATCCCTGAAAGCTACATTTCCTCCCATTTCAAACACCAGATATCGTTAAACCCCGCCCCCCGCTGTCCCCCCCCCCCCCCCCCCCCCCCCCCCGCAGGTGTATGGAGCGGCCATCCAGTTCTACGAGTCGTTCCCCAGGGAGCTGCTGTCGGAGCGGCAGAGCGTGAGGCTCGGCCTGCTCAGCGTGGTCGACCGGCGGCCCATCACCAACCGCAGCCTGCAGGTGAAGAAGAGCATCTGCGTCCTCTCCCACTGGCCCTTCTTCACCGTCTTCCAGAAGTTCCTCACCTTCGTCTACAGATACTCCATCTCCGGACCGCACGTGCTGCCGCTCGAGAAGTCAGTGCACGCTTCGGTTCAGACTTTAAAACCTTTTTTTGGGGGGTGTTTTATTCAGTTTCATTTTTTCTTTTTGTTGCCGGCTCTTGTTTAATTACTTTCCCAAAGTAAAGTGCTGCATAGATAAAGATTATTATAATTAGTAGTATTAATCCGGTAAAGGAAGATCATAATAATAATGATAATAATAAAACCTTCTGACATGAAGCTCCGTAGGGAAGTTGTTTTTTTGTTTTTGCAGACCAAATGTCAGATTTAAAGATCTTGGATTTCAGGGTGATTAAATACTAATCATATTTATGACAGAAGTGTGATTGATACTTGATTGATTTGTTACCTGTCTTCTCTCTCTGCAGACACATCTCCAGCTTCATGCACAACGTCCCGTTTCCCTCCCCCCAGCGGCCTCGCATCCTCGTTCAGGTACTAGACCGACAGACCTGAACTCAAAGCTGAGACGTGTTTCGTCAGGTCATCAAGAAATAAAACCACTCAGACAGCAGATGACATGTTATTTAGCTTTAGTAAGATAGTGAATACTGGGCTGTGTCATATCATATCTTTTTTTAATTTAAAAATGTGTCATGTCATGATATATTTATGTATTAAAGACACAAAAACATGTTAGAGTGAAAGCATTTATATCCAACATGATCCCAAGACACTCAACTAAACAATACGATCCTAAAAATCTAAAAACACATCACCACATATTAACAATATTTCAGTGTGTTAAAGGTTTTATATGTAGAATTGTGAAGCAATTTACATGTATTAATGTTCTTTTATTGCCAATGAGTGAACCGGTAGTAATGTAACTTTCTCGATTGTCTGTGACGCCCTGTGGACTGATTTCCATGTGAAGGATCTGGGCCGGATTTTCCGCAAAAATCCAATGGAAAAGACATTTTTGCACATTCCTGAGTGCCTTTCTCCTGCTAATACATCAACAACACAACAAAAACAGTGCTATCCAACTAGAAACCCCCCTGCAGATATTAGCTCT
This sequence comes from Thunnus maccoyii, assembly GCF_910596095.1. NCBI lineage: Eukaryota > Metazoa > Chordata > Actinopteri > Scombriformes > Scombridae > Thunnus > Thunnus maccoyii. Next base: position 2,126,445 of record NC_056542.1, on the reverse strand, counting down.
CCAGCTAATGAGACAGCTAGCTGCCTCCATCAACCACCGCACATTTCAAAATAAAACACCCCCACAATGACACACAGCTAAAACAACATCATTTCCTCAACAAAGGAGCAGAAAACAAGCTCCAGAGTAATGGTAGAACATAACTAACCCCTTTTGTTTTTCCTGTTGGTAGTCCAAAGGTCGTAGTAAGCACACATTTCACAATAAAACCACAGCTTGTCGCCGCTCGGTCGTTACGTCGCCAGTCTGAGGGAAACCTGGACATAACATGTTTAGAGCCCCCGCTCTTCCCACGCCCAAGAATGGTCAGCCCGACAACCATCAGAGTTCACTGTAGCAGTTTGTTTTGCAGAACTTTGGAGTTGAGCAATGCCCCAAAACAACAAACTAAACTAAACCCCCGTCCTAAACTTCCCTATCGAGAAACAAAATAAGAACAAAAGACAAATCATAACCCAACTCTTAATCAAGAAAAACAGGAGAAAAAGGTTCACACACAAAAAAAAGACTTCTCACTTCTACGAATTAAACTGCTACCGAAGTTAATGCAAATATACAATGTACAAGAACATCTAATGGAGAAGAGCATGCCTACACACACTACGACTAGCAGGATGGGCCTCCATTGGGGGGGCGGGAGCCGGCATCAACCAGGCCAATCAGGGAGCACCACCTGCACGCAATCAGACACGCACACACTAGAGGGGTGAGGAAGAGAGTGAGCGGTTATTGTTAATAATAGAAGACAGATGACCAGCAGGAGCAGAAAAACACAATAACGACCATAACAACAGTGTCGGTAAAAAAAAAAAAAAAAAAGGTGGTGGTTGCTTCACAGTTTTTACATATAAAAGCCTTTTTCCCCCACACACAATCATTACAAAAGCTTTAAAACTATTAATACACTGTTTGTTTGACTGAACCAGACAGTAAATGTGCTGCAAAACCAAAACTAGGAGCTAAAAGGAGCCTGAAAAGTTTTATAAAGCTGCAGAATTGCGGACGACATTTTCACATCACACAGTATTTTGTATATTAACTAGCGGAGCTTTAACAGTTTTAATATGTTTTATATACTTGATGTAAAACAAGCAGAAGAAAAAAAAAGTGTTAAATGGAGGCAGCGCAGGATTCTCATATCTCTAACTTTAATACTTTAACTTCCTCCTCCAACAGGATGTAGGTGGTGATCTGCTCGCAGACTGAAATGGGTAACTGCAGTCAATCAGAATCGATCACTGTATTGATCCTGTCCAATCAGCGGGCGAAATCTGGATATAATTCTTTCAATTAGGAAAAATAAATAATTAATTGATGATGATGATAATTCAGGGTTCAGGTGTGATTATTATTTAGCAGAAGGCTGAGCTGCATGCAGATGGATGATTTTATCACAGTATGGGGACAATTAAGGTGGTACTTTTCTGTTTGTGTGTGTGTGTGTGTGTGTGTGTGTGTGTGTGTGTGTGTGTGTGTGTGTGTATAACAATAACACTGTCTGTTTGTGTATTGCAGCTCTCTTCGTATGACAACCTGCTGCTCTGCCAGCCGGTCTCCTCTCCTCTCCCTATCAGGTCAGTTTACTGCCGCAGTACTGCAGCAGTACCAGTAGTATCAGTAGTATCAGTACTGCAGTAGTATCAGTAGTATCAGTACTGCAGTAGTATCAGTAGTAGTAATGATACTAGTAGCAGCAGCTTGATTAGTTTTAGAAACAGTTCAACATTTTAGGAAATACACGTATTCACTTTCAGAAAGTCAGAAGGTGAAATGTCAAAATTTTAAAAACAAACCTACCAAATGGACATATTCTGTTTGCTTTTATTTTGGTGATTTTCTGTTATTTATATCCTGTTATCATGTCGGATGTTAAACGTGGTCAAAGGTCCAAAACTTGTATGTAGAAATGCTGCCTGCAAGACAAAAGTCAAGGCTTCAACCTGCATTTAACGCTTCATTTGTAATGTTTTTGTTTTTATTTTTAAACTTTCCAAACAAGACAAATGACATCAGCTCATCATGCATGTCAATAAACGTTGTTGCTGAGGTTGTTTCACGTTGTTCAGTCTCATATTCTGGATGTGATTCAGCTCCAACATGTACGGATGGATTTGAGAAGTTGACATTTGGAGTAAAGAAGGAGAAAAAGAAGTGAAATCCTGCTACTATAGTTTGTTTACGTAGCCTCCGGAGCCGGAGGAAGCTTCCTGAAAGGAGCTAAAACGGCCTGTTTCAGACAGAGGCTGAACTGAGGGGCTGCATAAAGGACCAGTAGAAGATAAATAAGGAGTTTTTAACTGGAAATCATGCAAAGATATTCCAGTAGAGCCCCAGAATATAAATATAGAGGCTGGAAATGTATAAAAACTAACATGCTGGAAAATGGTCTTGTTGGTCTTGAAAATGTATGTTTACCATGTTTCTCTTTATAAATGATCAAATTCAATAAAAAAAAAAAACAGGCTTGTAAGCTGTTTGATATGCATGGTGCAGTTGATTTGTGACCTGGAGCGTCCTGAATGGGTGGAGTCTGTGTATGAAGTGTAACCTCTGTGTGTCACAGTGGAGCGAGCTTCCTGAAGCTGCTGCAGAACCTCGGCCCGGAGAACGCCTGCACGCTGCTGGTCGCCGTCCTCACAGAACACAAACTACTGCTGCACTCGCTCCGCCCCGACGTGCTCACCTCCGTCAGCGAGGCCCTCGTCTCCGTAAGACACACAAACACAGTCCGGCTGTTTTTTTAAATATAACGTCAGTTAAGGTCAGTACGATAATCGCTCTGTCCCTCCCTCTCTCTCTCTCTCCAGATGAGTTTCCCTCTGCGCTGGCTCTGTCCCTACATCCCTCTGTGTCCGCTGCAGATGGCCGACGTGCTGCTGGCGCCCATGCCCTTCATCGTGGGCGTCCACTCCAGCTACTTCGACCTGTACGACCCCCCCACAGACGTGGTGTGTGTCGACCTCGACACCAACACCATCTTCCAGTGAGTCCATCACTACACTGAACTCTCTGCTGCATCAAATAGCTTAAAAGTTCACAAACATTCTTCTTCATCATCCAAAACCTGGTGCCTACATTACCCACAATGCAATTCAGGCGTGTTATAGTCTGATAAATGGCCTCACTGACATCACTTGAGGCAATTTGTCAGATTTCACAAAGACACAAAAGAACATCCGGAAACACGCTGAGGTGGAACATCACTGCAGTTCACTTTTAACAACGATGTATCAGCGTCAAACACACTAAAAATGAAGATTTCACCTCTAGAAGTGGTCTTAGATTCATCATACTGACCCCAATACAAACACACAACTCCATGACATTGTAATAACCTGTCACTGTACTTTGTAATAATCCACATAGTTTATTATCTGTTAGGGTTGTGTGATTCGCCGCTGTAGTTGCATGTGCACACAAGTCAGCCTATGATAAAATGTGAGTTCACCATCATCTTGTCTTTGTTGCTGTTTACTGTAATACGGCCTATATAAAGACTTCTCCTTCCCTCTCGTGTCGCAGGTCGGAGGATAAGAAGCCGTTGTCATGGCGATCGTTACCCAGGAAGCACGGCAAGACTCTGTTCAACACCCTCACCAACCTCCACAAGACTCTGGAGAAGAGTGAGTGAACTCCAAACATATGAGAAGCTCATCCTGTACAACAACAACAGTAACTGTGTAGACTCTTATTCCAAAATTTCAAAATAAAGTTACAAAGCTCTTCAAATAAGCAGCAGTGTGGTAAAAGTGATGTTTTGTTTGTTTTTTCAAGGACAAAAACATTAAATACCTTACAAACACTTAAATCATTGAATCTCATATAGATTTTCTTCCTTTTAGCAACATTTTACAGGATGTTTTTTGATTTTTTTCCCTGCAGTTTGCACTCCCGGTCAGGAGGAGGCGACGCTGGAGTTCCTGCTGACGGACTACGATCAGATCTACAGGCGTCAGAAGCAGCTGGAGCTGGAGATCCAGGAGGCGTTCCTGCGCTTCATGAGCTGCCTGCTGCGAGGATACCGAACCTTCCTGCTGCCCATCACCCAGGCGCCATCGGACACCACCACCGACTGCAGCTCCCTGTTCAACCTGCAGGGTGCGCACTCACAGACGCAGAGCTGACATCACAAAAAAAAATTACTGATTATAATTGGGTTCAATATTATCAGCTTATCGTTATCGATATGTGATCTTATCATGTTATTGTGTTGTCCAAATAATGAGTTGGAGCAACTTATGATTAAAGACAAACACAATTAGTGAAGGATTTAAAGAGTTTGGTCTCACGTGGTGCAGAACAGGTGATTAACATCAGTGTAATGTGTTGGTTGTGGCTCGTAGTGATGAACCTACAGAGAATTATCAGAGACTCTGCAGCTCCTCTCGGCTTTACGGAGCTTTATAGTGAGTTTCAGCTCATTGTTTATCTGTCTGGCTGCAACTTTACTGTTCTGGTTCACTCTCAGCGTCTCATAGCGTCGTTTTCAGAGAAAAAGCTGTAAAAAAAAAAGCCACTGTACACTACCTGCTCAACACCAAACGGCAAACAGACACAGTTAGCTGTAGACTAGCTGGTGAACATAGTGGAGCATTTAGCAGCTAAAGAGCCAGATATTTCCCTCAGGAGTTGGTAGAGAGTAAAAACAGAAGCTAAAAGAGAGTGAATATTGGACTTACATTCACCAGGTGGACAGAAACACGACTCCACATGAATGATAATGTTGCTCCATAACTGCTGGATGTGGAAATAAACAACTGTTTGCTAACAAGTTCAACATATCAGCTTAAAAGCTGATGATGTGTTGTTCACTACACGTTTCTGATGAAAACTAGTGGACAAAACATCAGTTAATGCAGGTTTAAGAAATCCTAATAAATTAACATTTATGGAGTTTTTGGAGGCAGCGATGTTCTTTAGTTTCTTTTTAGTGTTCTTTTTGTTTTTAGATGATTTAGCTTTTCTTAGAGCCTAAACAGAAGTGGACCTAAAAGTTGTGTTTTGGGAGGTTTTCTTCTTCTAGGGAGCGTGAATCTCATGCCTGTTAGATTCTGATGATATGTCTCGAGAACAAGTGGAGATTTTGTTGTGATGGTGGCGCTACAGAAACGCTCAGATTGACTCCAAAATTGTTAGGATTCATCCTTCTGGGACCACAAATATGGACAATATATTACATGGAGATATGGCCAGATTTTACTGAGATACTGTTGCATGTTCTGGACCAAAAGAAGAAGCTAACAGACAATGAGATGAACAAAGCAGCATTTTTCATACAGTCAAGTTTACTCATCAGACTGGAATTGACACAGAGGTTTCCGACCCAGGCTGTCTGACTTTTATCTTCCTCCTCTTCCTCCTGTAGGCTTCCTGAAGTCTCGGGATCGAACGCAGCAGAAGTTCTACAACCAGCTGACGAGGACTCAGATGTTCACCCAGTTTATCGAGGAGTGCTCCTTCGTTAGCGACCGACACGCCTGCCTCGAGTTCTTCGACGAGTGCGTCCAAAAGGTCAGAAATATATCGTCTGCCGCTCGGGTTTTTTAACATATTTTGTTTTTTTCAGCTCATGTTAGTGATAAAAAAAATACTAAATACATGACAGTAACCCGCCGTTGACTTAGTTTGTTAAGATAATCTTAACTGAAGACCTGCTCAATGGCTGTTTCCAGAGCTTTCTGTTAAATCTTTCATTAACAAAATTCACTTTGCTGATGAAGCCCATGGGATACAGTTGAAAGTTATAGGAGAAGCTTTTTAGTGAGACTTGAGTTTTGATTGAGATCTTTTTAAAAGATATCAAATATTTAAAAAAAAAAAAAAAAAAAAAGATTTGTGAAGAAAATAATCTCCATAAAATCTGAAAGCTGCCAAAAGTGTTTAACATTTAATACCTTTAAATGTAAACTTTAAACCTACGTCTTTATCTTGGCTTTGGCCGTTAATCATTTTATTGATTTTATTGTGTTCATATTTAATATTTTACTTCCTCTTATCTATTTTATTTATTGTTTTTTATTTATTTTACCATTCCTCTCTTTTTCTCTATTTAATTGGTTTTATTATTACATTTTTCTTTTATATATCTCATGTGCATTAGTCTCAAATTGCCGTACTTCTCATAATCATCATTATATGTTTACTTATTATCATCTTCAGTACAAATAAAAATAAAGTTTGACTGATTGATTAAATCAAAGAATTGTCTCAGTCATAAAAAACCTGCATCAGAATCTCTCAGAACTCATATTATTATTATTGTTAACATAATGGGTGTATTTATCTGCTGTCAGGTGGATGTGGAGAAGCCGGAGGACGTGAGGCTGATCGATCTGGATGAGACTCACAGCGGAGAACACACCGTCTTCATCATGCCTCCTGAAGAGCCGCAGGAAGCTGACGGGTCAGAGTGTCCCGCCCTCTACAGGTACACGAAGTTAGAAACGCTTTGAACTACAAAACCCGCACGTTCTTGTGTATCTTACTGGATGTTTTTGAGAAACTCAGGCACTAAACACGGGGACTAAATTTAGTTCCAGGTGTTAAAAAGTCCCCGCTCAGAGGGGACAGACATCACAGCTGCTTCATTCATGACACAAAGTTTTAGTATCCATATCAGGATGCAGGGAAGACTTTAAATGTTGTTTATTAATGGTAAAAACAAAGTCAGGCTCATTTCCTGTATATGCAGCTGGACATAACGAGGTGTGACGTCACCCGTTGGTTTAACCCCAGAGTTGCAGCCTTCCAGATAAGGAGTACAGGGGTGTTGCCTTTCATGCTCTGGAAACACACACTGGTATCGTAATCAATTAAATTTAGTGAAATATTGCTACAGTAGTCCGACTCCCGGAGCCAACTGTCAATCACAGCTGTCGATCAACGCCCACACAGCAGACATCAAAGCTACTATAAGTTTTCAAATCTTATTAATGGAGCAATAATTTCCAAAATGTCCACCAGCACACTTATTAGAGGGCCTGAATTTACAGATTGAGACCAGAACAACTCGTTGAAAACAATGATTGATTCAGTATTTCTAGAGAGAAGTTGAGGCTTTTTGAACGGGAGTCAGTCGGAGCGGCTAGCGGCCGTCTGTTGCACTTTAAGGTGTTTCAGCCTCAAGATGTGTAGCTGCTGGTTGGTCAACTTCCTGGCTTATTTTAAAAAAGAGCAAAAGGAAAAGAAAGAAAGAGAGAGAGAGTGCAAACAGAGTGAGTGAATAAGAGAAATAAAGCGATTTATTTCAATATGATTTCATGGCAGTTGTAAATCAGAAATAAATGGCCATCAAACACTCAGCAGATGATTTACTGAGGAGACAGACGCTCTGGAGTCTATTAGTCCTTTATTTCCTCCTCATCTCATTCATTCATTCATTAACTCAACCATCAGAGTCATCAGCTGTTAATACAATGAACAGGATGGCTGCATGATGTTTCAAACTCTATGTAATCTACACACTTCTTCACATGTAGTGGAAATGCAAACAAGAATGTGAAAAAGGAACTTTTAGCTCCTTGTTCCTAAGATTTGTTCCTCTTGTTATATTTAGTTCTAGTTATAGTTCCTGGAACTTTTTGGTCAGAAAGAGGCTTTTGTGTTGTGATAAAACGCTTTTAACAGGATGTTTTTCCTCTCGTGTCCAGTTATGAGACCTTCCCCACGTTAAAGACGGAGCTCTTCGACAGGCCTCAGGATCAGCTCCGTGCCCCGGCCAAGGGCAGCGCCCCCAGTAGCCCCGCCCCCAGACGCACCAAACAGGTACAACAACACACCGCATCTAAAACTCTACACACAACATAAGTTAACCTTCTGATGTAAATAGATTTATATATTTAATTAGTCTGTAAGCAAGTTTATGCAACATATCAATGTATCAGTTATCACTTCCATATTAAATAGTTTCTATATAAATGTCCATGTTCCATGCAGTGAGGTTGTGACCCAGTTTTCTGTGAATGAATGAAGGAGGAGGAACCTTGTTAAACAGTCTTACTGTGTGTATCATTTTAATTTAATGATCAGTATCAATATTTCACTGCTTCATCCAATATTCAGAAGCCACAGACTGTGTGTGTGTGTGTGTGAGCGGGTTCGGGGTGAAAACGTGAACTACAGCAGCTATTTTCAGATCTCTGGAACAGACGGAGAAAGATGTCGGGGAAATCCTTTAAACACATTTCAAATTAAAATTTCAAAGAAAAAAAAAAAATGAATGCAGACTCCTTTTGTGCTGCTGTGTTTAAATAATATAAAATAATGTATGTTTGATTATTTAATGATAAGATTCAGACAATTATTTTTTATTCAGAACAGATAGAACTGTTTCATTCTTACATGTCTTTGAACACATTTCCTTCTTCTTCTAAGCCTTGACGAAGATATTTATCGTGTTTAAAAACCTACAATATCTATGAAGCTCCAAAATCAAACTGCAACACAACAAAGTAGTATTTAAATTCCTCAGTGATTGGTGTTTCTCTCTCAGCTACCAGCAGCCGTCTCTGACCTCTAATAGTCTTGCTGCTTTTCCCAACAATGAACCGAGAGCGCCCCCTCGTGGACAAAATAAAACACTATCAAGTTATAACATGAGAAACATCACATGCATTATAATCCATAAACATTACAGTATCTAACATGTTGTGACGTCTTCTCTCTCTCTCTCTCTCTCTCTCTCTCAGGAGATCAAGTTGGCCCAGAAGCGAGCTCAGAAGTACGCGGCGGTGCCGGACATGTGGTCCAAGTGTCTGCTGGGTCACTGTTACGGCCTCTGGTTCATCTACCTGCCCACCTTCGTGCGGGCGGAGAGCGCTAAGGTCCGCGCTCTGCACACGGCCTACGACGTCCTCAAACACATGGAGAACCGTAAGGTGGTGCTGCCGGACGAGGTGAGACGCGGACGGGGTCAAAGGTCAAAGCTTACACGGATGTTGTTTTGTTTATTTTTGGGGGTCTGAATAAGAGCAGCGTCTGTCTGAATGTAAGATAATAATAGTTTTATGTGCTGTGCTCCTGTTACAGAGTTGCAGAGTGACTCTATTTCTTTTCATGAGAGAGTTGCATTGTGGGTTATTTACAGTTAATCATACACTGGTTTTCATGCTGACCAATCAGAGGACTGAGTTTTGGTAATTTGATATCCCCAAGAGCATCAGTTCTGCTTATTTAAAAGCACAATTAACTGTCTGTTCATTGGAAGAAACAGAGAAATAGAGATAGAAATAGAGATAGAGATAAGATAGAAATAAGAGATGGTGGCAAAAGAAAGATGAAACAATGAAAGAAAGAATAATACAATTAAACTCTGAGTGTCTTTTGAACCTGCAGTCAGCTGGTTACAGAGTAGACTCTGTATTCTCTCGGCAGGAACTTCTGCAGCTTTGTATTTGAACCTTGCAAGTCTTTGGAATGAGGTGCTTGTTTGTGTTTCCACTGTATTTTACAAACCAGGATGTTTCAGACGTTTAAAAACTGATGAGGCTGCAATAAACCAGTTTGTGGGTCCTTCACAGCAATAAGACTGTTCAATTCCTCCTGAATTGACTGGATAGTTTTTTGTTTATATATTTTGATGAGCTCTTGACGGGATCAATAAAGTAATATCTATCTATCTATCTATCTAACTCAGCAGTCAGACCACATTGTAGTTTTTCGGTTTGCTCCACTGCTCACATCAGAGTCCTGCATGGTCCAGTTTTGCAAAACCTGCACCAGCAAAGCTCCGTACTGGTCGACTGATGCAGCACCTGTGCTCCTGCAGCTGTCGATGTGTTTCCTTAGCGACAACATGCCGAGGTTGCAGCTATCGGAAAGCTGATACTTTTTTTAGCATTTTTTACAAGCAGGAAATCACCGACTGTTATTCTCACCGTATGTTCAACTTGGCCTTCGACGAGGTGTTTAGTATTTTTGTATTGTATTCATCAGTAGCCTACATCACTGTTTCATCAGTGACTTGGTATCACTTTACCAGATGTGAACCGAGGGGTATTTGGTGTCCTGGATATCCAAAATAAGACAATTCATGGCGATTAATTGTGCTTGATAAGATTCAGCTGGTTTATTTTCATTCCTATTTTCTTCAGTCTTATTTCGCCTTTTCAGTTATTCCTGCTCTGTTTGGCTCTGTGTTGTATCTTTTAGAAATAATCAGCTCAGCTTTTAGTCTCTCACCTGCTGACTCCAGCTCCCTCTGAACATCCTCATCTCCACAAACACTGAAGAAGTCCGGACATGTTCTCCGCTGTTGTTCTTTGGTTGTTCTGCATCATACAGATGCAGCAGTAAAACAGTCGTTACTGTTGTTGTGTGTTTGTTACGATGTGAAATTTAGTTCCAGGAACTCCAGAGACGACTGAAACATCCAACCATCTGTAGTTCAACATGATATTAGAAAATCACTGTGTGTGTGTGTGTGTGTGTGTGTGTGTGTGTGTGTGTGTGTGTGTTTCAGGTGTGTTACCGGATCCTGATGCAGCTGTGCGGTCAGTACGGTCAGCCGGTCCTCGCTGTTCGAGTCCTGCTGGAGATGAAGAAGGCAGGAATCACACCAAACACCATCACCTACGGATACTACAACAAGGTCTGAACACACAAACACACACACACACACACACACACACACACACACACACACACAAACACACACACACACACACACACACACACACACACACTAGTCACACATGGACACGCCCATCTCATTAGCATATAAGCACAAGGAAAATTATGAATGTGGTGAGGAAAATAGGACGCGTTTAAATAAAAAATATGAAGCTTGATATGACTTGTTTTTACTTATTTAACTATCAACATTATTTAATGATGTATTCGGTTCTATTTTTTCCTTTTACTCCATACTTCATTACAGTTTTATGTTTTTAAAATGTCAGTTATGTGTTTTTCTGTTTGCTTGTTTTTACTGGTGCATAAACACAAAACAAATAACGATAAAACAAAAATCACTGGATATAATAATAACAGTAATAATGATTATTATAATTACGTGTGAATGAGTGCACAGAAAGAAGAACAAGTAGGAAGATTAAGGAATTAAATTATTAAATTACAAATCCATTAAAAACACTGAAGGCAGGAACGGTGCATAAAATAATGAACGGATCGAGGTTAGATTTGTGATTTTAATCAGATGTTCTTCCTCTCTCTCTCTCTCCTCAGGCGGTGCTGGAGAGCAAATGGCCCTCCACCAATCAGGGCGGGCGTCTCCGCTGGGCCAAGCTGAGGAACGTCCTATTGGCCGTCGCCCAGTTCAGGCAGCCAATCAAACGGCGTCAGAAGAGCGGCTCTGTGGGGTCACGCGGAGGTCAGAAAATATTATTCAATAAATAATTCTGGCAGGATTGAGTTTCATTCATTTTGTTGTGGGAAATCTTCAGATGGGCCAATAAATCTTCAGGTCACCTACAACTAGAAATACACTGGAAGCTGGTAGAGTTCAATGTGAACAGGTTTACTCTGCATAAAGAGCAATACAAAGCAAACAGAGGCCTTGATCCCAGGAACATTTAATTATCTACCTCTCATAACCCCTCCTAATGTGGCGCTTATTTGCTAAACCCCACCTTGCTTGATCGTAACACTTTGGTAATAATCCAGACATGACTCATCTCAGAAAACAAAGGTGTCTCACCCCCTAAATTCCACCGGACGCGTGTGTGCCGCGTTCCGGCTCCGACACGGCTGCCGGAGCTGATCGTGGCCACTCTAGTCAATGTATCTGATTCCACCGGGCGCGTCGCAGCGTGTCTCAGAAGTGTCCCAGAAGCGGCTCTCCGCTCCGCTGCGCTAAAGATAGGTGCCTCGTCTATTTTTTTACGGAAGCCGCACAGAGCAGATCGAGCTGGACAGGAAGTCAGACACAGAAACAGCTCAATTTTCAAAATAAAACACCCCGTGCAGACTCCTGGTCATATATCAACAATAAACGCAATTAAAACAGATGAATAAAGAAACCATTTAACTACGTAGCCTAATTAACCGCAGAAGCACAAAAATCAACGAAAGCTGAGCAAGTTAACAAAATTGGGCAGTTTAGTTGCCCTGCTACTGCAGTAATTACGGTAGCCTTAAGGGACTTTATCAGCTTTGACTAGGCTGCCGTAATTACTGTAGTAGGAGTGCAACTGATGTTAAACGGCTTCATGGAAGGACAGCTTTTCACCACAATTTCACTGTTGTTTTAATAACCATTTAAATTCATATCGACTGTGACAAAACCCAGATAATATATTAGTGAATAAACTGGGGATATATTAAAAAACTCTTTAATGAATCAAATACAGAGCGACTTTAAGGGAGCAACAGTGATCAGCAGTAAGGTTCAACTATGGGCCAGTTTTCAGGCTTTTGGCTTTCATATATTTGACAGACAGTACAGTATGGAGCCGTGGATGTTGCGGTTATGTGATATACGCCTTGACCATCAGGCCACCAGGGCACCCCAAGCCTAATATTTTTTTAATATGTTGTGTTTATTTCCTTTCATTCATTCAAGAATACATTGATTTTCAGTTTTAGAGTTGTAACTGAGTGCAGATTTCATAATATATCAGTAAACGAGGTTTCGTAGACTCACAGCAGCTTCGGATACTCATTTGGCAAAAACAAGTATTAAAAAAAGAGCAAAACAGACTCACAACAATAAACAATTTATGGTTGGAGCAAAATACTGTTATTGACACAAAACAGATCAAAATTATGTTTATATACCTTTATTATTCATCTGGTAAGTTTATTTAAGATATTACAAGGTCATATTGATTGAGATTTACATGATGTCAAAGATTTAATATCATTTATAAGAGGGAAAACTTCTGCTTTTGTTATAGGACCAAATATTTTAGTCGGAGGGCCAGATTTGACCCGCGGGCCACTATTTTCCCACCACTGTCATAGAATCTGTCATGGTCACTTTATATCAGGCAGTTTAACTGGTTTTAAGTCATTCAGTGTTTTTCGGTTTCTTTTCTTTCTTTTTTTTTAATTAAAGAAGCGATGACGGACCCCGATCAGAAGCCCCGCCCCCCCTCCGCTCTGATTCGTCAGTCCAGTTGGAGCGGTCTGAGTGAAAGCTCCAGTCATGAATCTCTGACGGGCTCCCTGGTGAAGAGCAACAGTCTGAACAGCATGAAGATGGCGACCGACAGTAAGTGATATAAACTCTCAAACTTCTCCAAAAAGTCAGGAAACAGAGCAAGTCTTCAGATACAGTATCCATCAGGGGTGTGCCCGAATACAAATACGTTATTCGGCAAAGCACAAATAGTGGGGGTTTTTTTACGAATATTTGTTTCATACAAGTATTTTAAAAAATAATTTGTTGTTGGGAAGAAAAAAACAAAAAATGTCAGATACCAGCGAGCAGGTCGGTTATAGTCGCTATCTCAGTGTCTCTCCTCTGCTCCGCTGTGACGTCTATCAGCAGGTCTCAATGAGGGGAGTCACATCCACCTGCTACATGACGCACATTTATTAATTTGGACATCACTTTAATTTTCATCTTTGATTTTCTAAAATTATAAGTGCAATAAAAACAAAAACAGGATTTTTAAGCCTCTTTTCCACTTTTATTTGAATACAAATACAAATAATTTTGCTGCCTCAACAAATACAGATACAAATACAAATACTGGGCTCTCTGCACATCTCTAGTATCCATCCACCCATACATCCATACAGGACGCATTTCATCCATGTTATTGTCAAGACATACTGTATATTTAGCTATGATCCAGAATTTAACTGTAGTTACTGTAATTTCTAATGTAAAAGTCCGTATTCAAACAATGACGGGGTCTCCAATGATAGCAGCACAAACAAATAAAGGCTGGTTGTTAATAGGTTAAAAAACACAAACAGCGTCATGGAGTTACCTGCAGCTCACATGATACATTCAGAGTCATGTTATACTATATATACCGCTCATTTTCTACAAAAACAATGATTTCTGACTGATTTCTGATTAATTCCAGTCATTTCTTCTTTGCTTTACTGATCAATGTTAAGCACTTCCTGATGTTTTTATGACATTAAAAGTCTTTACAGAGGGAGAGGGAAGTCTGCAAGACTTTAAATGTGGAAATTCTGGCGTTTAGTCTCATTTGTGTTAGCTGAACATTATTCAGAGAAAAAGCCTTGACATGACTCTGGTTGTACTGATGGAGTTAATGCTGTGGAAATATGACATTACACTGAATTTATCAAGACAACATGTCAACATGGAGGAAGTTTGCTTTAACTGGAGAAATCAGAAATAAAAGGATTGTCTCTGATATAAAGCCGTCCCAAATAAAGGCCTGGTTCACTCTGCCACATTCAATATTCTGGTTATAATGTCCACACTGGCTGCGTAACATATGAAGTGAACGTGACTACAAGGTAAAGTCACAGATATTAGAGTATTTCACAGATCTTTCCTGGTTTATAAAGGTAAAGAACTGCTGTTGTGATCAACACCATAGAGTGTTAGCAGGATATAATAAGTACTAACTAAAAAAAGTGGATTTAAAACAAGTTAAAGCTAAAACATGTTATTATTCCACATTAAAATGTGTAAAAACAACTAGACCTATGTTATATATGTTGTTGAGTTGTGTACTTACATTATCCCAAATGTTTCCAACAATGTTCAAACTCAGAGAAATCTGTAATTTAATCAAAGTAACGGACCGTTTCATTTGGTCGCCTGTCGATGGCGTCATACCTCCTCTACCAAAGAGTAAACATGCACCAGATGCATACGGTGGCGCTGTGTTTGTCCGCTACAATGGCGTCTACCAAAGAGTAACTTACACACATACAAGATAATACATCGGCGTTGTGGTTGTTCCACACAAACTGTTATAAATGGACTTTTATTCAGTTTTAAGACACATTTTCATGATAAATTTAGGTGGTTTTTAACTATATCTTTTAGCCGGAAGAAGGATTTTAGTCATTGGACGTCTGGATCTTAAGTTATCAGAGAAATAAACTGGACAAACGTTAGCAGCAGCTCGGCTAACAGCCCCTCCAGGAAGTCCGGTGGTCACCGAACATCGTTGGAGAAATATTGATTTTTTAAGTGAAACAGCTTTAATTAGTATTTTAATGATTTTAATCTGCGTGTATGTTTGTTCTGGAGAGGAGGAGACCTCTGCGGGTAAAAACATCCTGAATGATGAACACTGGAGTAATCCTATCCCGGTGAAGCTGGTTATTTAAAAACGAAGACAACAACTCCCATGATCCCTTGCTACTTCACACCATCATCACACTCCATCTTTTGTTAGTGTTTTGATTGAGACCCCTAGTGGCTGAAATTACATATTGTGCGCGTAAACAAGCATCGTTTTAACCTCTCTCTCCTTTCTGTCCCACAGGGGTCAAACTCTGCAAGAAGACCATCCTCCGTAACGCCGGGACCAACGACTGCGGAGACGGCATCTCCAGTAAACCTCCTCTGGGACGCAGAGACACCTCCACCCCGCCTCCGGCGCCCTCCGGTGGCGTCCTGGTTCGGCGGAGTCAAGTCTGCCTCTCCACCTTCTACAAAGATTGCGCGGAGTCGGCCGACTCAGAGCCGGACTGCAGCTGCCAGCCTGCGGAGAGAGACGGCAGGTCAGCATGGACGCAAAACAATCAATAATCCGTTCAGTTGTTTCTTAAAACTAACTTACATTAACTTTTAATTATGTGCTGCTGGTTTTATGAGTGAATCTTTAGTTGTCTTTTGCTTTTTTTTTCTCTATTTCTAATTTTTTCGTACAGTTTTATACCAGATTTCACTGCTTTCTCATTTTTAGATATTTTAAAGGTTTCCTAACGTACTTTGGTTTTGATTTAAAAGGAGTCATATATTAAAGAAATCACCCAACAGCACACATATGGGTTTTCAAATCTCACGGACATGTATTTGCGTCAGTTGGTGTCGTCTCTGGCGAATTCGTGTCTACTCGCGTCTTTATATTGACTTTTTATGTAATCGCACGGCGTTTAAAATTCGCTTCACGTTCTGTCTGAGAACACAGTAACAAGGAGACAGTAGATATATTCATATTGGCCTCAAGATGAACTCAAGTGAACGTTGCTTGGAGCCAAAAAATGCAATGAACGTGAATGAATGAGTCTTTATATTTTTCTTTTATAACATATTTTTTGTCAAAGATGGATTTCCAAAAGCTGTATAGTTTTGGGCAGGTGCAGAATTTATGTAACAGAGCAGCTGGTTCCTGTTTACATCATAGAGCACATTTTAAAAACCACAGGAGTCGAAGTGCTTTATAGAAAAATGTAAAATACAGTTAAACAATCAAAATAAAATAAATAGATAACTGACAGAGTTAACAATCCGATCATGCTATTAAACACTAAAGGCAGGTCTTCAGCTGGGATTTAACAGTGGTGATAGATGGAGAGTATCTGTTCTATATTGTCATTCATCTTCTGCCCTTTGACCTCCAGACCCGCGGGGTCACGTGACTCGGCCAGCAGAAACAAGGTCGTAGACGAGAACTACAACAACGTCACGTCCCCGAGCCGAGGAGGCCTGGCGGGGAAACTGCAGCAGCTCCTCACCCCGACCCGACACCGAGTGTCAGTCCGACGGGCCGCCAGCGTGGACGACCGGCGGCCGGGAGGAGGAGGAGGAGGAGGAGGAGGAGGAGGGATAGGACGAAGGGTGTCGGATCAGAGGCAGTCGAGGAAAGCTCAAGTGGCTGAAACTCTGCTGAAAGCCAAGGACAGGCTGGTCAACGCTACCTCAGAGGTTTGACTCTTTAAACCGACATCTGCTTTATTTCAAGAAAAAGTCCTTCACTTATATTTGTGAGCTGCTGGCTGACTCCAGTCAGACCTCTCAGATGCTGGATTTCTAACTGCATCTACAGTAAGATTACAATTAATGCTTCATAATTATTAATAAAACAAGTATTTTTACCCTTGTGAAGAAAGTCAGATCATCTGTTTATGACTGGCACGACGGGTAAATTGTAAATTTGCTTGTACTTAAGAGGAAAGTTCACAAATTCTCCTAAATGTGCTACTTAAGGACATGAAATTACCTGAAACCCGTTGAGTTTACCTGTGATGACACCTCATATCTTCCTCTGACGTCCTTTTATAAGTTCCTCAAGTCCCACAAGAACTCTGGTGAAGCTACTTCCTGTTTTTACGGCCTTAAACTGTTTAAACACCTTGAAAACTCCCCCGAGTTCCTTTTTAAAAAAGCAGACCTTTGTTTTTTAGGGCTGTAGTCTGCTGGCCGACTGGTGGATTAGTTAGTTAGTTAGTTAGTTGGTTGAATAATCTCCGTCTTACTTTCATAAGGAATCAAAATCTAAATTGTAGAAGATAAGAATTGTTATTATTTTGTTAATTATTTTTTTCCCACCTTTTTAATGCTGACTAACCTGATCTGCCTTCTCTTCTTAAAGAGTTCGTTGTCGGTAGGAAGTGACCTCGACTTGACGGAGACGCCCAGTCCAGCGTATCCTCTGCGCAGGTCCTGGGACGCCAATCAAGAGGGGGTGGGGCTTGAGGTAAATGGTTTATGTTAATGGTGTGTTACTGTTCCCACCTCCCTTTAATCGTTAATCTGAGGCTCACTCGAGATGAACTGCGCCTCGCCCTAGGGAAGTGGACGAGATCAGTTTCCAGCAGCCCTTCAAGAATATTCAGAATATTCATCCTCTTAGATCAGATCCAGATTTAATAAAATGTTATCAGATCAATCTATTCAAGCTTGTATTCACTCACTAATAATTGTTGTTTTATTGATGTTCTTCTGTATGATAAAGCAGTTTATTAAAACGACACTAATAGGCTTTCTGTGATAATCATGACGACATTTATTTTGTTATCTATATTATATTATTATATTACTAAACATAGAAATAGAAATTTAAACTCTATAACAGACTGGTGCTACCTGCAGACCTGCAGACCTTACTGATCCGTCAGGGGACAGCCAGGTGTTTCCCATCATGCTCCGAGGCTGTGTGTGTGTGTGTCCAGGTGTTGATATCCAGCTGTGTCCTCTCTAACCCCTCCCTCCTCTCTCTCTCTCTCTCTCTCTCTCTCTCTCTGTGTCCAGGTGTTGATATCCAGCTGTGTCCTCTCTAACCCCTCTCTCTCTCTCTCTCTCTCTCTCTCTCTCTCTCTCTCTGTGTCCAGGTGTTGATATCCAGATGTGTCCTCTCTAACCCCTCCCTCCTCTATCTCTCTCTCTCTGTGTCCAGGTGTTGATATCCAGCTGTGTCCTCTCTAACCCCTCCCTCCTCTCTCTCTCTCTCTCTCTCTCTCTGTGTGTCCAGGTGTTTATATCCAGCTGTGTCCTCTCTAACCCCTCCCTCCTCTATCTCTCTCTCTCTCTCTCTCTCTGTGTCCAGGTGTTGATATCCAGCTGTGTCCTCTCTAACCCCTCCCTCCTCTCTCTCTCTCTCTCTCTCTCTCTCTGTGTGTCCAGGTGTTGATATCCAGCTGTGTCCTCTCTAACCCCTCCCTCCTCTCTCTCTCTCTCTCTCTCTCTCTCTGTGTCCAGGTGTTGATATCCAGATGTGTCCTCTCTAACCCCTCCCTCCTCTCTCTCTATCTCTCTCTCTCTCTGTGTCCAGGTGTTGATATCCAGATGTGTCCTCTCTAACCCCTCCCTCCTCTATCTCTCTCTCTCTCTGTGTGTGTGTCCAGGTGTTGATATCCAGCTGTGTCCTCTCTAACCCCTCCCTCCTCTCTCTCTCTCTCTCTCTCTCTCTGTGTGTCCAGGTGTTGATATCCAGATGTGTCCTCTCTAACCCCTCCCTCCTCTCTCTCTCTCTCTCTCTCTGTGTGTCCAGGTGTTGATATCCAGCTGTGTCCTCTCTAACCCCTCCCTCCTCTCTCTCTCTCTCTCTCTCTCTGTGTGTCCAGGTGTTGATATCCAGCTGTGTCCTCTCTAACCCCTCTCTCTCTCTCTCTCTCTCTCTCTCTCTCTCTCTCTCCAGGTGTTGATGTCCAGCTGCTCTCTGTGTCGCAGCTGTAACTCGTTGGTTTATGACGAGGAGATCATGGCCGGCTGGACGTCGGACGACTCCAACCTGAACTCGTCCTGTCCGTTCTGCTGCGCCTCCTTCGTCCCGTTCCTCAACGCTGAGATCTGTGACCTCGGACCCGTCAGCAGGTAAACCAGTTCTGTCACAAGATGCTCTGATGAAGAGTTGGGGCTGTTTATCAAACCTTTGTTAACACTGAAAAGAAAAGAAGGTTCGGCAGCTTCAGTCAGAAAAAGAATCCATCCGTACCCGACGACGTGAACATTTGTAGATTTGCTTTAAGAAGTGGACACAATAAAGAGTGGCAACAATAAGTCAAATAATTGATTAGTTGATCAACAGAAAATTAATCAGCATTTGCCGCTTTTTCTTGTCTTACGTTATAGTAAATTTTAGGATATTGAAATGTTCCTCAGACAAAACGAGACATCTGATGATGTCACTTCGTGCTCTTGTGATGGAAGATTTAAACTGTTATCGAAAGTTTTTTTTTTAGGCCAAATTATAATCAGCAGATTAATTGATGATGATGATAATCGTTTGTTGCAGCTCTAATAGAATTTTCTCTTTTCTCTTTTTTAAAATTTCTTATATATAAATATATCATCTTATAACTGCCGTTATAAATCAAAAAAAAAAATTTCCAAACAGAGTGGTACATCCTGTCAGCCGAGGTGTTTCCTATCTGTGCAGCCAAACACAGCAGCTCCCCTGCAGACTGTTTCTCCCTGACGGTCCCGGTGTTTCCTCCGCAGGCTGCACTTCACTCAGCTGCTTCTTCCCACTGTAACCTGAATAACAAACCCGGGGCTCAGTGCTCCGGTTGGATCCACAGGGAGAGCCGGGGCTAACGTTAGCTGGGAGGCTAGCGGAACGTTAGCAGCAGCATGACCGGAGGGAAGCACAGCCAGCTAGCCTCCGCTAGCAGCAGCAGGTCTGACGGGCAGCTGAGTGAAGTGCAGCCTGTGGAGGAAACACCAGGACCGTCAGGGTGAAACAGTCCGTGGAGGGAAGCACAGTCAAGTGGCGGAGGAGAAGGCGACAAATCGGCCTCTCATAATCAGCAGAAAATATTTAATTTTAGAGCTATTATCGGCCGATACTGATGACGTGCAGATAATATTGTGCATCCCTAATTTTTACCCTATAAAAAATGTTTGATAAAAATTTCAAACTACTATTTCAGACAACAAACAATAAACCTTTAATCTCAGTAAATAATGTTTTATTTCCATCTTTTATTGCGAGATCTTTGACTGATGATCAGTTCTAGTGTCTTTTTATGAGATTTATACAATTTTTTTTTTCCCGGACCTGCAGTGGAGGTTTATGACTTGTGCTGCCCTGAGGAGCGTCTGCAGGCAGCATACAACGACCTCTACAAGGAGGAGAGACAGTGTGTGTGTTGCCTGAGAGGTGAAAAGGGTTTAGAAAGTATTCAAATCACTCGCTGCTGCTCTACAGTTTAATTGCAGTGAGCTCACAGTAATAACTGCAGGTTGGACGCTGTTTCAGAGAGATTTTAGTAAAATAAATCTAACTGGAATTATTCCCCTGAGTGTTTGGTGTCGGTATAAAACTCGAGGTCTCAGCTGGCCTTCCTCCATGTGAACTCTTCCTCTTCGTCCTCAGTGCAGAGCGCAGCAACTGGAACCTGGAGGATGAGGTGGAGAGCGCTGTGAGGCCACCCAGTGGTCACGAGGCCTCCCTGCGACACCAGTGCAACGGGCTGAGTGAAGACTCCAGTTCTGAGACCAGCAGCTACTCAGAGAACAGCAGAACCACCACGGTAACCAGCACTCGTTTATTCTTTTCTGCCTCTTAGATGTTTTGTGTCTCACTGACAAGTTTCTTTCTCCCCCCTTCAGGGTTCGTCAGTGGGCGGGGCTCCCCAGGTGGCGGTGGCCTACCTGAGCCCTCTGGTTCTGCGGAAGGAGCTGGAGAGTCTGCTAGAGAACGAGGGCGAGGCGGTGCTGGCTCAGCCTCAGTTCCTGGACAACCACTCCATCATCTTCTGGAACCTGGTCTGGTACTTCCAGCGCCTCGGCCTGCCCAGCAACCTGCTGCAGCTGGTCAGGGCGTCGCCACTGGTCAGCCAGTTGACGCAGGTAACGCCCAGTCTGATGCTGTCACACTCTGACAGGTTATAGAGCTGAATACCCGAACTTTATGTCTTATTGTTGTTGTGAAAACAAACCAGATAAATGTTCATTAAACACACAATATGTAATTTCAGCCGCTAGGCTTCTCAATCAAAACAGTGTGAAGTAGCAAGGGATCATGGGAGTTGTTGTCTTCGTCGTTAAATAACCAGCTTCACCGGGATAGGATTACTCCAGTGTTCATCGTTCAGGATGTTTTTACCCGCAGAGGTCTCCTCCTCTCCAGAAACAAACGTACATGCAGATTAAAATCATTAAAAATACTAATTAAAGCTGCTTCACCTAAAAAATCAATATTTCTCCGACGATGTTTGGTGACCACCGGACTTCCTGGAGGGGCTGTTAGCCGAGCTGCTGCTAACGTTTGTCCAGTTTATTTCTCTGATAACTTAAGATCCAGACGTCCGATGACTAAAATCCTTCTTCCGGCTAAAAGATATAGTTAAAAACCACCTAAATTTATAATGAAAATGTGTCTTAAAACTGAATAAAAGTCCATTTATAACAGTTTGTGTGGAACAACCACAACGCTGATGTATTATCTTGTATGTGTGTAAGTTACTCTTTGGTAGACGCCATTGTAGTGGACAAACACAGCGCCGCCGTATGCATCTTGTGCGTGTTTACTCTTTGGTAGAGGAGGTATGACGCCATCGACAGGCGACCAAATGAAACGGTCCGTTACTTTGATTAAATTACAGATTTCTCTGAGTTTGAACATTGTTGGAAACATTTGGGATAATGTAAGTACACAACTCAACAACATATATAACACAGGTCTAGTTGTTTTTAGACATTTTAATGTGGAATTATTACATATTATAGCTTTAAGAATCAAGTTTTCCAAAATTAGAAGTAAATTTTATTTTCAGTATTTTTGATTTTGTCCAAATGTTTTTGTTATAATAATAATTCCTTTTTTGTCTGTCATATACAGGACAAACTGAAAAGTTTGCACTCTTACTTACTGTATGTAGAAATATTATTTGATGTACAGATGTGTCGAGACGAACCCTTCTTCAGTGTGTTTGCTATTCCTTATAGCCAGATGTGTTAAGCCAGATGTATCTAAATCAGCCAATGTTGTCGTCATTCAATGTTTTTTTTTTGTTAGTTTTAGTCAATAAAAAGACATTTTAGTCTTATTTTAGTATCACTTCATTTTCTTGTCTTCTAAGCGTTTTGGGGCGGCTTTAGCTGCAGCAGTAGAGCAGGTTGTCATCCAATCAGAAAGTAGGCGGTTTGATCCCCGACTCCTCGTGTCCACATGTTGAACCCTCATATATCTCCTGATGTCTGTGTTGGTAGAGATTGTGAATGTGAATGAGCAGCAGAAACAGTGTGAAGCACTTTGGATAAAAGCACTATATAAATGCAGCCCTTTACTATTTTTCCAGCTGTCTCCATCTTTGTTGTGTCCAGTTACCGTGGTTACAGGTTAGTGTGAGGCTGCATTCACACCAAATCAGGCGGTGCGGCGTTCAGCTGCAGGGTCAAGCGGAGGTGTGGGGGGGGGGTGTGGGTGTGTTTATTTGTGCTCTAGGACGTAACTGCTGTGAAACAGCAGAAAATACATCAGAAATAACATTTTATTGATCTGATTCACAGGCTTCCTCGCTACCAGCGCTCCCTCTCTTCATTCACTCTCTAGCTCGCTCAACCACAGCTGCTCTCTCTCCCTTTTTCTCTTGTCTTTTTTAAAATGAGTCGCAAAGCTGACAGCAAAGTCTAACTTTACTAACGTTATCAAGCGAAGAGAAAGGTCCTCCCCTCGTCCAAGTAACGTCTTTGTCCTCCCTCATGGCAGAGTTCACAACTCTGATCAGTCTGATCTCCCGCTGTGATTGGCCAACGCAGCCTTCAGCCACAACAACATCAGGTTGCGTTTCTCCATAAGTTGACTCTGGCTCAACTCTCCGGCCGCAGTCCGGTGCAGCGCCACAGCGGCCAAAACAACCGCAGCTGAGTCGCACTACCCCCATTCAAACGAACGGGACGACTGGTGTTTTCGCCGCACAGATGATTTGGTGTGAATGCAGCTTGACTGTGCTCTGCGGTATTGCAGCAAAAAAAATCCCCTGAAGCCCAAAAAGCATTTTCCCCCCAGACAGCAGGGAGGTCAGGTAATCTTTGTATTATGAATATTTAATTCACGAAGGCTTTACATGAAGAAAAAGGTCGTCAACCAAGTTTTTTTCATCACGGTTTTGGAAGTTAATGCTGATCCACAGACCTTTTCTCTTCCCCTCTCCTGATGTTTGCTGTGTGTCTCCCAGTCGGAGAACTCTGCAGTGAGGGTGAGGCTCCTCTGGGACACTCTGACCCCTGATACAGACCAGTGGCCCCCCCTCTACATCCTCTGGAGGATCCACAGTAAGACACACACACACACACACACAGACTTCTTACCTTCCTACCTGCCTACAACAATCACTATAAAAGCTCCTGCTGCTCCTCCCTTCTCTCTCCACCAGGCGGCGTCCCGATGCGAAGCTACAGCTGGCGGAGACACAACCACCCATTCACCCTGGCCTTCCTGGAGGAGGTGCTGCGGTGGGTCGGCATGAACGAGGTGCACAAAGCCGTCACCCTCTTCATCGACACGCTGGGCAAACAGCCGGAATCACCTAGGATACAGAGGTAAGGAGGAGGCGGTTTATTAAAGGTTCACGTGCCATTTTTGGCAGAATAAATTAATTACCCCGGGATTCCACCGGCCGCGTGTGCGCCGCATTCCGGCTCTGACGCGGTTTTGCTCCGTCCTCTGCACGGCGCCCTATTCCACTGGGAGCATATCAGAAGCGGAGCGTCTTCACTGCAGGGAAGCCTTCCGCTGTTTAAAGTCAGCTGCACTCCTACTACAGTAATTACAGCAGCCCAGTCAAAGCCGATAAAGTGCCTTAAGGCTACCGTAATTACTGCAGTAGCAGGGCAACTAAACTGCCCAATTTTGTTAACTTGCTCAGCTTTCGTTGATTTTTGTGCTTCTGCTGTGGTTAATTAGGCTACGTAGTTAAATGTTTTCTTTATTCATCTGTTTTAATTGCGTTTATTGTTGATATTCGACCAGGAGTCTGCACGGGTGTGTTTTATTTTGAAAATTGACCGGATGCTCAATGCTGTTTCCATGTCTGACTTCCTGCCCAGCTCGATCTGCTCTGTGCTGCTTGACGCGGCTTCTGTAAAAAATAGACGAGGCGTCTATCTTTAGCGCAGCGGAGCAGAGAGCCGCTTCTGGGACGCTTCTGAAACGCACCGCGGTGCGCCCGGTGGAATTTAGGAGTTATCACTCTGCAGGATTTTAGAAAGTAAAATGTGAATCCTTCAATCCTTAAAAAACCTCTGAAGTTCATGTTCATTTTGATTAATTTTCGTTAAACGTGTTTTAAACTGTCCTTTTTCAGCACAAACTCAAAAAGTAAAACTTCATATTTATAAAAATAATGATAATCATTCCAAATATTATCACTGAACAGTTCACGGTCACAAGAGTGTTATTAAGTGTTATTTCCTACATTTCCAATTTATTTATATGTTGTGACTTTAAATCATTTTAAATTCTCTCAACATGTGAATGTGTCCCTTCTCCAAGTTTAACTCATGATTTTGTTAATTTAACAAAGTATAAAGCTGCCAAGAACCCAGATTACGAGAAAAATGACACAGGTGTCCATAAAAATATACAAATCTTCAGCGATAATCACTGAGAATTATTATTATTGAACAGTTCAAGGTTGTAAAAATAGTGTTTGACTATTCACACACACAAATACAGCAGAGAAACGTTAAGAAACGTAAATAATTTTATCCCCACTGAATTTAATTAAATTAATAACAGAAATGTTTTATGACATAAATGAAATTCTGCGGTTTTCTCAGTTTGTCTCTGTCATGATATATAAATAAAGTTATGTCATATAAATAAAACACTGAGTGTATTCACTGTTGAATAGACTCCAGAGAGTTAAAGAACTTAAGTTCGGAAACATATTTTTATCTGTTTACTGTTTGTTTGTGAGTCAAAGTGAATCTTTTGTTGTGTTTGTGTTTGACAGGAGTTTGTACAGAGAGTTCCTCTTCCTCACTCTGGCAGCTATGGGCAAAGACCACGTCGGTAAGACTCGACTCAGTCTGAGGATACAACAGATTTATGATGAACAATTAGCCAGAATTATCCTTTAAAGTTGAACTCTGCCTACTTTACATATGAAGAAAAGCAGCAAATTCTTAAATTTTAAGTACCTGGATCCATCAAATGTTTGGCATTTTAACTTGAAATGGATTATCAAAGTAGTTGTCAGTCAGCTAATCAATTAATCGTTGCAGCTTTAATTGAAATACCTGCAATCAGTCAGGCTTCAGTGTAGACGTTGATATTAAATTAATCTTTGTTTTCATTCGTTTCTGTCTCCTGGCAGCTGCGTTCGATAAGAAGTACAAGGCGGCGTACTCTCGGCTCGGCGGTACGATGGGTCGCGAGGAGCTCCGTAAGAAGCGAGCTCAGCCTCCCAGCCCCAAAGCCGTCGACTGCAGACGCAGCTTCCACCCGCCCCTCGAATGCTGATCATCCCAGGAACAAACTTAACAAACTCCATATCCTGATGACATTCATCCCGTTCGGGGGGGTAAAAAAAAAAGAGGAAAACAGCGAAATCGCTGCTGCCTTCACCTGCTTGTTTTCTTCACCTCTCTGCTGCCTCCTGGTGGATGTCGGAGCGACGCCGCGCTCCTTCCTGTCCTCTGTACCTCCGTTTGCCTCGTCGGTGTGAATCCAGCAGCTCTTTGTCTCCATTCAAGATAACGAAAGTCGGTCCAACGACGGCGGCGACCGAACCGAGATCTATGCATCATCAGTCTGTGGCGTGGAGTCGTGCGTCCGCATCGTCGTCTGAAGGCGGGAGAACGGGTTCGTGCATGTCCAGAGGGATCAGCTGTGTCGTTGTGAACTTTTTTTTTTGTTTTTCCCCTGTTTTTTAAAAAAAAAATACACAACCAGATGATGAAAGTGAAGTTCCTGCAGGAGCCCCGTCTGTCAGCAGGATGTCAGATTCACCCCTCAGCAGTGCGATCAAAGGAGGACGTTGGCGTGAAAAAACCAACGTCCACGAAACACATCAGACTTTGAGAAGACTTCAAAAAAACCCCAGAAACTTCTGATCTGATTTGTCTGTGTGTGTTTGACTAGTTGTAAGCATGATGAAGGCAGTGAGGTTTTTTTTTAAAAAGGGAATAAGGTCATTAAAAAGGGGGTGCAGATGTTAAATGTTACGGGACGTCTTCTGGAAGGGCGACAGTTCTCTTGTTGTTAAATGTGAAGCTGTTTTTTAGTGTTTAGTTATCTTATCACCCACCATCATTGAGGCGGTGGTGAGGTTTCCACTGGTTTTTCCCCTTTTTAAGGATTCGAGGAAACATCTAAAACAAGAAGCTGAGACTTTCACACTTATTTCTTGGGAATCTTCCAGAAGGCCGGTACTGAAAGGACACATCCACTGTCAAACACCCAAAGCTCCCTGAAAGCTCTGGTCATCTTCTGGAAATCACTGAAACCAACCAAACACACACACACTCCCTCCGCTTCCTGTCACCTCTGTCTGTTGGGTTTCAGAGCTCCTGTTGTTAAATGTGAAGCTACTGAGGAGTTCCCTGAGACGTCTCGTTGGTGGACAAAGACTGTCAGACAGTTTTAACTCTTTTAACTCTCCACTAACGTTTTGGACATTGGAGCGTAACTAAACAAGAAGCTCTGAAAGGCTCTTGGTAGTAATCCCCCCCCCCCCGCCTCTTTTTGTCTTGTGAGCCCCTAAAATGAAGCAGTGTCTCCTCTAGCAGTTACTTAGCAGATCCAATGAAGAGTGATTTATTTGTTTTGCCCTGAAAACATCTTGGATTGTTTGGTTTTTGCAGAGTTGTTAGAAGCTAGAGAAGCTACATCTGTCCCATCTCGGTTCCAGATTTGTGCATCGCTCGTCAAAAACATCTTCTTCGACACAGATCACCCGGACAGGTGTGGCTGAGATGTTTGCAGAAATAACAACTCTTAAATTAACGCATTTCTTCCACTGACATGAGAAATAAGAAGCTAACTGCCACAGCTTCTGTGTTTACTGAAAATTACACTGACAGGACGGACATGTTAGTCGCCGCTGATTTGGTTTAAAGCGAAATAACCCCAAAATCAGTCCAGTATTTCTGATCACTGGCGTTGGACATGAGAGAAAACTGAAATTTCGCTGCAAAAATTCTGTTTGTTTTCTGAAGTCTTTGCTTTTTTTTTCATGTGAAATTGTTTTAGTTTGTAAGATATAAATCTGCAGGCTTCTAAAAAATTACTCAAACTAAACAAGAACATCTGGAGGCGGCAGTCACACGATGCTACTTTTAAAGAGTTAAAACATTTAATTTTTCCCTCCAATTTCTCACCTTTGACCAGACGGCCTGGTTGGAAAAAGGAGGATGTTGACTCTGATTTGGGTCGAAACATCGGAGGGAAAATGTTCAAACAGGGAAGCCGGTGCCTTTAACTCTGAAATAACAGACAGACGGAGTCTTAAATATCCTGCATCAGACTCTCTTACAGGCTTGTAGCAGCTGGTGACGTAATAACTTCAGATTAATGTAATAACTCATCAAAGTGGCATCACATTATTGCATCAACTGGTGATTATAACCTTAAATAATGTAAAAACAAATCTATATTATAGTAAAGTGTAGTTAAGGTTATTTATGGCTCAATAAAACCCAGACAGTTTGTGTAATAATGTGATTCTGCAAAGTGACCAGATTTATGGCTTCATTCAGTTTGAAGTTAGTTTTTTTCCTCTCATGTTGATTTAAAGGGACTCAGTGTGTTTGTGAAAATGTCGCAACTTCAGGGAGAAAAAAAGGAAATTATTAAAATTATTAAAGGACAGCTGGTATATGTAGACGTCACTTTCAGATCAAAGCGTCTGGTTTGGGATGAAAGATGTAAAAAAAACCAAATTAAGAATTAAACGATATTAAAGGCCTTATCATAATTATGAGTTGAAATTTCATAATTACAGCAAAATGATATCATAATACCAGGTGAAGATTTTACAAGAAAACATCTGATAATTCCCAGAAAGTATCTCATAATTATGAAAAAGCAATCTCACAAATATGAAAGGTCTCACAATTGTGATAAAATGATAAATTTCATAATTACAAGAAAAGATCTTATAATTAGGAGAGAAGTTTACCGTAATTACAGTAAAAAATCTCATAATTAATAATTAAACAAATCATAATTTGTCTCATAATTACATGATAGTTTTCTCACAATTATTCACTTCATGAATATTAAGAACATCCTATGATAGATATTATTTTGGTTTTTACTACAATTAATCCTAAACTTCAGCTTTTACGCAAAAAGATTTTTGCATAATTTGATATTCTGACGCCGTGTGATACGATTCCTCTCAGAAATAATCTATGATCAGTGTATCAGAACATAGAATTTATAATAATATCTGCCAAAATTTGGTGAAACCATTTATACTAAAGTTTGCTGATATAATGATACAAATGTCAATATTAATACAGTTAATTAATACAGACGCAGTAACTTTCTGATGAGTAATATTTATCGTGTCCCAAACCAGGCGAGTGCAGAGCGACGCGTCCTGACGATCTGATGCATCTTCATCTTTCTGTCTGTCTTGAGTCGTTTGTTTGTTTGTCTGACCGGGAGACGTCCAGCATGTCAGCTGACCTGTGCAGCTAATCAGCAGCAGCAGCAGCAGCAGCTCTACTAACCGTCTTGCTCCAGGGCACTGCAGCAGCAGCAGCAGCAGGTATCAACCAGAGATCGCAGCAGCAGGGATTTAAACCTGCAACCTTCCGACCTGCCGACATGTCGAGCTCGGTCACACTTTGGAGATGTGAAACTTTCTGATTTTATCAACACCGCCGACCGTTTCCATCACTGTCGTTACTGTGATTATCGGCGTTTTTTCAGCGGGACGCGGAGCAGCTTCAGCTTTCATCAACGGTTTGATTTCATTTAGATCAAAGACAGAAGCTTCTACTGGTCTCATTGGTCCTGTTTACACCTGCTATTAAAAATGTGTCTCCACATGCGTCCTGAGTGACCGCATGTGATCCGATCTCACTTCCCCGCTCTACATGCAAATAAACACGGACATCATTTCTGTGTTCAACTTGTTTGAAAACAGGATAAATATTCAGGATTAGCAGCGCGGCAAAACTAAAAACTGTCATTATCAATATGACGGGACAGAGGAAACTATACAGCTACGTTTAGCTTCTGAAATATGTTTTTAGACAAACAAGCGATAAATTAATGGTTTAATTTCTATTCTAACTGTCGATTTGAAGAAGGAAACCTGTTAGAACGAGAAAAACAGGAAAAAACACGAGGTAGATTACGTTTTTAATTCACATGAAAAGCAAAATAATTAGTTAATCCTGTTATCAGACAAGTTGAACAGCTTTGGACGGAGGGTCCTGTGTCTAGTCTGGCGGGAAAATAGAGGACGTCAGTTGAGTAGGCGGTCCTTCAGGGTGGTCCAGGACGCACGCTGAATGAATGTGTCCACATGCGGCCCAGACCACCTCCGCAATCCGTCCTCAGCGCATCTTGGGTGCGTTTACACCTGTATTTACAGCTGTCGGCTTGTGATCGGATCAGCTGAGACAGGATGTTAATAGCAGGTGTAAACGGGGCCGTAGAGGCAGAAGAAGCAGAGAAGCAGTCTGTGGAGCTCTGACTCTTCACACACATCACACATTATTACACTTTAAACTGTTTGATGTGATTCCTGTGAGACTGTTTAATGAGTAACATCCAAGGCGATCATGGTGTGAAGACATTTAACTTTGATGATTGTTGTGATAATATCGTTCATCGTGATATTTTTACCTATGAGAATTTGATACCGGCGCGTCCCTACATACACACTGGCTTTTAATTTTTTATTTCACTTTTCAAGCTGTCGACCAATAACAAAGCGGCTTTTACTTTGCAGACGTCTTACCTCCTGTCTTATATAACAAAATGTAAAAAAAAACAAAAAACAACTTTAACTTGCTGATTTCTACATTTCTTCTCTGGTGAAATCAAGCCGATGGTTTAATTGATGCTTAACGAGAGGAGGAAGTGTCGCGTAGTGTTTTTATTTAGTTTCCGCTGGAGATTGAAAACCGAAACAGCAATAAAGCTGCAGCATTTATCGAAGAGGTCGCAGGTTCAATCCCCCGCTGCAGCCAAGTGCCCTGCAGCAAAATTTAAAAAAAAAAAATGCATCTGCACACTCGTTTCACATTCAAATATATCGACTTAAAACTCAAAAAAAGTGCAAGTTTACTGTTGGAAAAGAAAGTTTTATTTTACATATGACTGTTACATTTTTTGTGTGTGTTTGCTGAGTTGTGAAGAATCTGTGAGTGAAGCAGAAGTGAAGATCAAACCGCTGAGCGTCACACACACACAGAAACACCACACTGTATATTTTAATGCACCGGACTGCAGTTCAGAATTCAATTTAAGGGATTTTTGACTTGACTTTGTGTTGCAGGTTGTTTTATTGGTTGATTACAGTCAGCACAGAGGAGACGCGTGTATTTAAAATAGATTATTGTGTTTGCTGTTGTAATTTATATATGGCTGTGATTTCAGTTGTAAATGTTTGTTTTTTTAAGAAAACACAAAAATAAAAAGACAGGGATGAACCTGAACGTCTGATTCTGTGCTGGTTTGTTGTTTCTGTCATTTGGGAGATAAATATTATTTATTGCTTTAAGTTTATAGATGATTGTCAAAAAACAGAATTATGTAAAGCAGCAGCTTCTGCTCCGGTTCACAGCGTCGTCAAGTTACACAGAGTTACTGCAATCTGACGAACTTCCATTTAAAATAAAGTGTAGTATTTAAAGTGTAGTTAGCACTAAATGTACAGTATATTGTGATATAGAGAACTTTGTTAATTTCCCAATGGAAAATTATAAAGTTAAAGCAACAAAGTCTCGTAAATCCCAAGACAATAAACATTTGAAATAAGAAATATTAAAATTTCAGCTTAAAACTCTGGGGGGGGGAAAAAAATTGCAATTTTGTATTTCTGCAACCTGCACTTTGCACAAATTTTAGGTGTGTTTGACACTGGCCTCATAATGTTTATTCCCTCCTTTAAAAAAAAAAAAATAAAAAAAACATATTGATATTATATTTATTATAACAGTGCTAAACTTCAAATGTGTCACCAGGAAAGTTGATAATGTAATTTAATTTATATCTTTAAAGAGCAGAACATCAGTTTACTTCAACATACATGTCACAGGCATGTTTAAAACTGCTTAAAGTAGCTTATAAACATGACGGCTTATTATTAATTCTCAAGTTAATAATTATATATTCTCTATATAAATTCAAACTTTAACTGTAACTGAACTATTTACTCGCCTCGCAGTCACTTTATGTAATGTACTGCATCACTGCACCAGTGTATATCTGCATATCTACATCCTGTTTATCTTGTAAGCTGCTCATAGTCATTTATATTCTGCACATCAGCACTTGATGAATAAATTGCCCTTCTGGTTGGATGCCAACTGCATCTCGTTAAGTACTTGTTCGACGACAATAAAGTTGAATCTAATCTAAAAAAAATTATTTAAAGTGTTTTTTCAAATGCATTGTGGTCAAAAGAGTTTGTGATTTCAATTTGTGGAATACAGAACTGAAGCAAAGTCCCAATACAAATCAGTTCAAGGAGATGGTGCAGTGATGAGGAAGTAGGTCAGTAGGATGAACGTTGAGGTAAAGTTACATCTGACTGATGCTGATATTTAGGTTTTACATAACAGCTTTGGGGTAGATGTGAGTTAAATATATTATGAATATTGAGTTAATTGCGTTATGAAGAAGAAGGGTCAGACCATATAAACTTCTTCCTTCTCCCTTTCAGACGTAATATTTGCTGCATATGTTTACTGTTCATTTTATTTGTTATTCTTATTTTTTTTTAAATTTGTTACATGATCGAAATAAACATATAAGTATACATGATGTACAAATTTACCTCAGATCAAACTGCAGTCATTTATTTATTTATAATCCTCCAAAATTATGGCAGTTTTTTTGCGTGTTATTTTGAAAGTTGTGACCGGATATTACGTGTTCCAGTTTCGCTGACTTGACACTGATGGTGGGGTTTTTTTTCGGCTCGTGTTCAGCATCATCGTGTAACGAATTAAAGCAACGTAACACCCAAACCCGGAGAGACTCCAGTATGTAACCCGCACGGCTGACTGGGTTCACTGTGAACCAGTAAGGAGGCTGCTGGGAGAACTGGGACAGCGGACCGCATCAAACTGGGTAACCAATGTTTCCTTACAGGTCTTAAAAACGTTCAGACACCGACGACGGGGGAGGAGGAAGAGGGGAGGAGGAGGAGGGATGTAGAAACACCTCAGCTCTGCCTCCTCTCATCCTTCGCTGTTAACCGACGTCACTGACGCCGAACTCCGTTTACAAATTTAGCAATTCTGTGTTTCCTGACAATTGTAGATGCTTAAGTCAGATAAATTATCCAGAAGAGGCTGTGAAGTATTAGAAGCCACTTTGTGATGCGATGATATATTTATATACATATACAAACATGTTATATTCCAGTCTGGACGTAATTTGAACCGTCACCCCCGTTCAGAACCAGTTCACACCGCTAATGAAGCCGAGCGGCAGCATGAACAAACCCGCTTAATAAATTGAAAGTTTTAGTGAAAGACTCACCATTTTGTGAGGTAATTTTAAGACGAATTTTAAAGTAGAAGATACAGATACAGAAACGCTCTTCGTGATTGTATCAGCCAGTGTATATTTCTGCTCCTAATCAAAAATATCTTTAAATCTTTCAATTTTGAACGGAGTTTGGTTGTGTTGTTTTCTGAGCGCAACCTGCGCATTATTTGTGCAGGAATAGACGACCTGTAATGACGGCAGTGACGTGTTTTGGTTAAAACTGTCATATATATACATATTTATATGGGTTATTGTTATATTAAACTACATCAGATTTTTTGCGGTGGCTGAAGGGTGAAGGTGCGTTTATTTTCAGACACTGAGCAGCGCGTTTCCTGCTGGGCGGGGCTCCTGGTGGCGCTGTCCGGCAACGTGGTGCTGAAACTGTACATTACCTAAATAACGTTTTAGTTCATGAAATATACATTAACATAGATATTTATGACGATCATGAACTGTGTGACGAGTTGAATCAGCCTGACTTAAAGCTGTATGAGTCATTGTTTACTTAAATAAACTTTAAAACAATCTTAAATTTAAGATAAATAAGTCCGGGTATATTTTAGGACTGTTACTAATAATTCTTTTCGTGATGGATTAATTTATAGGTTTGTTTTTTCTCCTTTTTGATTAATCTATTAGTTATTAGTCAATGAAATGTCAGAAAATAGTGTAGAATAGAATATAATAGATGTCATCAGGGTTTTTTTGTGCAATTAACAATCCAAAACTCAAAGATATTTAATTTAACAATCATATAAAACAGATAAAAAGCAGAACAGCTTCATTTGAGTGTCTGGAACCAGAAAATGTTTTAGATTTTTTTGCTTAATAAAGGACTTAAACAAGTAATCAATAATCAAAATTTTCACCTCTATTATTGTGTATCTTCTCATCTTCTTACATGATATTAAATATAGTTTTAGACCTAAACAATCATTTATTTCATGTATTATTTTATATGTTTTGGTAGCTTTTCACCGTCAGTTTTTCTCATTGTGTTCTGCTTCCTGATGACGTTAAATTAAATCTATTATATGGATATATTCTGTCATTATTTTAAAAGTTCTTTGCACAAATATATTTTAATTTTTGAGCACAGCTAGTTATATCACATGACACAATGGTGTAATTCTTGTAACTTTGTGCAACATTAATCACATCATGTTTTTTGTAATATGTATATTTTCATTCTCGTGCCCTTTGTAAAATGTTCACTTTGAGAAAATGAAGACTGTGATAATTAGTCATGTGACTCAGATGTATTTATCACACCTGTGAGCAGTTGTACTGAGCGAACCTGAAGAAGCTACAGGCGAAACACGTTGTTCGCTCTGAATAAAGTCACAGTAAAGTCGTTACAGTGTGCGCTGGTTAATTTTGATTTTCACCTTATATGTTCCTGCGACCAACCAGCACCTGTCTGAAAATACTGGCTGTGCACGGGGAGCTCTGTCCTAGTTATATCACAGTTTAGGAAACACACTTTCCATCATTTGAAAACTTGGGGTTTTTTTTTTTTTCATTTCTTTGGTTATGACCTCGTGAGTAAACAACAAGGTTAAACTCCTGTTTTCTGTTTCCTGTCAGTGTGTCTGAAGCTTTGTGTTTGTGTTTCAGACTCTCAGACTCTCGTTCACCATGTGGGAGAAAATGTTTCTGCTGCTGCTTCACACTGTGGAAGGTACAAAAACATCTGCAAACATCATGTTAGTTTGTTAGTTTGACATCAAGTTGGAGGCTGTTTGTCTGCAGTTTTTATTGATGAGAATTTCAGAAATTTCATATTATTTCAAGATATCCTGATATCCCAAAAAAAATCCTACATTTCCTATGATGCAACTTTTCTTTCATTTGAACCTCCCTGCTGTTTTTATTTCCTGTAAAGGTCTCTTTGTTACTCATTGTATCTGCCTCCTTTGATTCGTTTCTGTTTGGTTTTTTTGTATAAATACATTTTTAATGTATTTAAAACTGGATAAATGTGAAGGCAGCTGGAAACTTTATGGAGAAAATTGACATGTTAAAAAATGAAACTGCACTTAAAATAAAATATAAATTTCCCTGCTTGGGAAACCAAGGCCAAGCTGACATAACCCTGATGACATCACTATGACATCATCTGAGTTACTTTTTCAAATTTTAGCTGTAGTGGCGTCTCAGTGCTGGCAGGGGGCGACCTTTTCTGAGGCGGTGGTGTCTCCGGCGGTGGAGAGCAGCGGTATCCTGCGGGTCCCGGGCGTGGCGTCGCTGCCGCAGTGCGTGGCGGCATGCTGCGACCTGCCGGGTTACGACCTGGCCTGGCTGTTCGAGGGCCGCTGCTACATACTGACCTGCCAGCAGAGGGAGAACTGCCAGCCCCGAGAGAGACCTGGCGCCGACTCCGTCCTCGCCTTCCTGCGACGGACGTCGCCACAGACGCTGGTGCTGCAGTCTCTGGTGCGAGGCGAGCCGTACGGCGGCCGCTGGGGGCCCCTCTCCCGGTCCTCCGAGGCCCCCGGGGACCTGGAGGCCCTCAAGGACATCGCCCTCTTTGACGGGCCCCAGCAGGACTTCTCAGACCCCGGTATGCTGGATGTGGAGTACTCAGAGGAAAACCTGGAGGAGCGCGGCGGCGGCGGCGGCGGTAGAAGAGGAGGAGCAGAGGCCGAGATGATGACCGATCAGCCGTCCCTGAAGGGAGGAGACAAGTTCAACCAATCAGAGGCAGAGGGAGGCTCAGAGAGGGGGCCGACGGAGAGCAGCGTGGCCCAGAATAGAGCCTCCTCTGAGGGGAATCTCAGCCGGGGAGACGAGGACAGAACCAGGAGACCAACTGATGCAGCTGCTGCAGAGAAAACGGTGAGTGATGATTAAAGAAGATTTTCACCATTTTACGCTGCAAATACTAAAAAACTACAGCTTCAAAACATCATGTGATACTCAGCAAGTGAGTGACACATGCTGCAGCTAATGATTTTTTTATATTGAAGATAAATCTATTATTGTATTATGTATATTTGTTGGAGGTTTTATTCACATTCAGAACGACAGAAACATCAACATGAAGAGAGAGAAGAGAGAAACAACAGAAAGATTCTCAGTTCTCATGTTTGTTTGCTTCTTACAGACCGAATCACAGAGCAGCACTGATTCTACATCATCACCGTCGCTACGGAAACCAACAACTTCTTCCACACAAGACAACCATATAAGGACTTCACCCTCCACCGCTGCCACGCCCCACTGGACCAGCAACACGCCCACACAGACAGGTGACCGGACGATGTCAAACTGAATCTGAAAAGTTCTGCCATTGATCATAATAGTGACTGTTGTAGAGAAGAAAGCTGTTGTAATCACATAATTCTATACGTATAGATTCTAAATTTAACCATAAACCGAACACTGACCAAAGAAAATAATGTTTCTATATATTTTTCTTCACAGTCTTGAGCTGAAATTCCTCTATTAGATATTTGACCTTCAGTCTGATGATTCTCTCTTCCTTCACCTGCAGATCAACCCCTGATTGTGTCCTTGGGAAACCCCGTAGACCGGACGCTGCCCACAGTTAAACCTGACGCTTCACTTCCCTCTGAACCCACGACTGGTACTGAACACAAACACACAATCACACCAACTATATTTACTGTTTTATAACAGTTCTTATATTTGTAGATAAAAATATACATTTCTCTGCCATATGTGTCCATATTCAAAACATATATGGTTAACAATATAAGTATCACATATGTTAAAAAGTATAAAATGTAATATGTGTAATTTTGTAATATTTGGCATATATTTGACCTAAATATGCTTACATATATGTGTTTTATAATTATGTAACATACATCTGTTGCACATATGTGTTTTGTAATTTGAGGGCATCGATTATGAGTCCGCTGACCGCGGGCCGGCTCTGTATTGTTGAGATGTTTCTGTAAAGAACTAAAAAGTCAACCTCATGGTGGCGCTAGAGCCTCTGGGGAAAAATGAACATCTGAACAAAGTTTCATAAAAATCCATCAGATATTAGTTGAGATATTTCAGTCTGTACCACAGTGGTGGACAGACAAAATATGTAGCATAACCTTGAAATTGTGAAATAATCCAAAATATTTTGACAACTCAGCTCAGTATTATTAAATGATATTTCATCCTGCTTCTATTTACAATGAAAAAGTTTATTGCTGCTTATTTTTTATTTCATCCCAGCAGTTTAAAAAAAAAATCTCAGTCTGCCTTCATTTTACAACAGCATTGTCCTAATGACCATTATTATTGTTTCCTAATGCTGCTTTTATTAACAAAGTCTTAATCTGTCAATTAAGACAAACAGGGCAGAGCCAGTTATGTTATTGGCTGTCACACACTTTAAAAAAAGCAGCTTCTCTGGGCTCACTGTTTAAAAATTCTATAATACAAAAAGTAATAATTGTCTCGTTAACATTTGTAAAGGTGTCTCTTACATAATGGCGGTCGATGGAGAAAACGCTATTTGGGCTGCAGGAGATTTTTTAGTTGTAATACCACAGTTGGCCTCTGGGACAGGTTGGCAGTGTGACACATTATAACAATTCTGTCAATATATCTATCTGTAATATATGTATCTATCAATACATTTACATACATATCTATTGTGGTGTATTTTCATTAAAAGTCATTGGTGTGCTTAAAGACAATATTAAGCTATGCAGATTGATTTTATACGTTTATAAGCAATAAGGGCTAGTGTGATACAATTTGTATTGGTGTAGTTATAATCTCATGAACCATATTTAATCACAATGTACGTATAGAGGCACGGTAGAAGAATCATAATCATACACTGGAGAAATTTGAGTGTGTTTGTATTACATGTCACTTTGCTTGGGTCTGCTAAAGTCTTCACCTTTTAAACATACTCTCTGGAGGAGATCAGGAAATAAGGGTGTAAAATGACTAGAATAACTTACCAAAAAAATAAGAGGCCAGAAGACAACTTGGCAATAATGGTGTAAAATGATTCCCAATACTTATATATAAAAATTGGATATAATCAGGTAGAATTGAATATGCCAGTACATATCCTCAAACACCTCAAAACCTGTTTTGAAGAGTTTTGACCAACAACGAGTGACGGAGATAAAAGTAACATAATAATTGGTCAAAAATTAGGGAGGGTGGATGATAAGGTGTGACCTAAGCCGACCCAAGGGCATAAAAACAATGCCCCAAAGAAAAAACCTTTGGAGCGATTTGGTTCGTTGTAAAAGTGCTGATTGCTCCCCTTTTTTGCCGGCAGTAAAGAACACTTTGCTGCTTGGACCTCTGACTCCCTTTTTATTTTAAAAGGAGAGTTTTTTGCTCTGGTACCTTTTTCTGCAACAATTTGATACAACACTATCTATTTATACACATGTAAACTATCAATATGAGTCACAGACTGACAGTGTTGATGCTTTACAGATGCAGTAAAGTTGTTCCAGTCAGCAGTCAGAGCTCCACCTGCTACCCAACCTCTGACCTGGACTGTGACCTCTGACCCCGCCACCACCCCTCCTCCCAACACCAACTCCCCAACAACAACCACAGCTACGCCCTCCGCTACGACCGCCGCCGAGTCTGGTAAATAATAAATACACTGAATATACTCATCTCATAGATGATACAAGACATTATTTTTACAACAAACTTATAAATAACAGCAAAGTAACAGAACATGTAAACATACAATAATTATCTCTTTTACTCTCCCTTTGTTCAGTATCAGAGGTCGGTGGGTCAAACCGTGGTCCGGTGGCTGTTGTGGGTCCTGACAGGAAGTTGTTTCTCCCAGTGAGCAGCTTGTTACTGGATGGCAGCGGCAGCACTGACGACCGCGCCGTCATCAGCTACCACTGGGACGCCATCAGGTAGGTACATTTATTATTATTATTATTATTATTATTATTATTATTATTATTATTATTATTATTATTATTATTATTATTTTACTTCTGTCATCTTCTTAAATGTATTTAAATGTTTTTTTTTATTATTTTCTTTTTTAATTTGTTTGCCACTTCGAGCTGCATTTCGTGTATGAAAGGTGCTCTATGAACTTTTAGATTTCACCTTTTCTTTTAATTATGAGAGATGTTTAAATACTTTTCCTAAACTGGATTTATTTATGCTGCTTTTATGACTGATTTGCTTGTTTGTTTGTGTTTACTGGTTCACAAAGAAGCTCCTAACAGAAATGAAGTTGTTTGAATTTGAATTGAGTATAAATAAAGTTTATTATTGTTATTATTAGTAGTAATAGTAGTATGTATCTGAACCATTTGACTAGTCATGTAAATGTTTTAATTGATAAAGTTATAGCTTTATAACTGGAAAAATAGATTAATTCAGTTATTTATTTATTTGTTTGCACATTTAAAAAAGTACAATTTGTGTTAAAAAAATTATATATGATTCGATTTGTACACATCCACATATTATAAGAACCATACTTTTACCTGCATATACTCAGCTCTACATGAGTTTAAAGTAAACAAAAAAAATCAAGACAAACAGAATTACAATAAACAACAATAATGAGGGCTGCTACAAAATTAAGAAAATAACGAAAAAATATATAAATATAAATATAGCTATAACTACTATATATATATATATATATTAGATGAATAGATTAATAACTCTGTCATGTTTTTCCAGCGGTCCTCCGGGATTAAAACTGGAGGGCGGGGACCAGGCGGTTGCCACGGCGACAGGCCTTCGGGTGGGTCGCTACACCTTCAGATTGACTGTCAGTGACCAGGAGGGGGCGACAGACAGCGCCTCACTGACTGTCCGGATCCAGGAGGGTGAGACGGTTTAGATTTCATGAGTTCTCCACAAAACAAAACATTTTTAGACATCTTTTAAACTATTTTTAATTCATCAATAATAGAATAATCTTTGTTTTTTTTTTCTTTCCTCCTGCAGCCAGAAGTCTTCCTCCCGTCGCTCACGCCAGCGGCAGCCACACTCTCACTCTGCCCAACAACTCTCTGGTCCTCCGAGGCTCCATGACCGACGGAGACCAGACGGAGGTTCACTACCTGTGGGTGCGAGACAACCAGAGTCCTGCTGCTGGGGTCAGTCCACACCGCTGACTGCTGATAGATTATATATGATAGATTAGATCACATTAGACAGATTAGATTAGGATTAGATCAGGCTGGAGTGTGGGTAGATTTACATTTATATTTGACTAAACTGAGTAGATTCAATTCATTTATATCAGATTAGAATAGAGTAGATTAGTATTAGATTATATTAGGCAAGGGAAGTTTATTAGTTTATTTTATATGACACACTTATCAACAGAAAATAGTTTCATCATGACATGGCAACTATGACCAAAAAAAGGTCATAGTTGCCCTAACCCTAACCCTAACCCTAACCCTTCATTGTATTTAATCACATTTTAAATTTAAGGAAGAAGTTTTTAATTAGATTTCTTCAAAATAAGTTTGACTAAATTAAATCCTTTATTTTTTTGACTTTTAGATTTTACTAGAAAGTTTTTCTGTTGAGAAATACGCTGTATGATTCTGCAGATATGTTCCCAATTAAATCCTTTTTAAGATGTTTAAGTCATTTCTAAATTGATGGTCTGATAAAATGTGTGTCTGCAGGATGTGCTGTACGACTCGGACACTCAGGCTTCTCTCTACCTGTCCAACCTGGTCGAAGGCACCTACCTATTCCAGCTGAGGGTGACCGACGCTCAGGGACGCTCCAGCACCGCCACGGCCACCGTAGAGGTCCGACCAGGTAGGACGGAGACACAGACTGAAAGCTGAAGGACTCTTTCAGCTTCACCTGGTCTGAATCAGGCGCAGTTGTTGTTTACGGCAGGTTTTGAGTTTGTCTGCAGCTTTGTGATGCTCAGATCAGTTTTACTGACACAACACCAGCAGCTGTCTCCCCTCCTGTTACCCAGACCGCTATCACTTTCTTTACTTACACTTCCTTTATATAACCAGGAGTGCAGAAGTTCGATTGCTTACACTGTGCAAGTTTTGTATTTCAAGAATTATATATAAGAAAGAATTATATAAAAGAAAGAAGGAAAAAAAAAAACTTAAAAACATACCTAAATATATAAATATTAAAATGTCAGTATGTTAGGTACTAGGGGTGTGCCCGAATACAAATACATTATTCAGCAAAGCACAAATAGTGGGGTTTTTACGAATATTTGTTTCATACAAATATTTTTAAAATTATTTGTTTTAGGGGAAAAAAACAAAAAAACAAGACAAATACCAGCGCACAGGTCGGTTACATCACTATCTCAGTGACTCTCCTCTGCTCCGCTGTGACGTCTATCAGCAGGTCTCAATGAGGGGAGTCACATCCACCTGCTACATGACGCACATTTCCTTATTTGGACATCAGTCCCGGAGTTGGGGGTGTTCCCCAGAGATAAAGCTGAGCCTTCTGACACATGCTTCATGAACAGTTATTGTAACACTTTAATTTTCTAAAATTAAAAGCCTGATAAAAACAAAAACAGGATTTTTAAGCCTCTTTCCACCTTTATTTGAATACAAATACAAATAATTTTGCTGCCTCAACAAATACAGATACAAATACAAATACTGGGCCCTCTGCACATCCCTATTAGGTACACCTTTACACCTTACAGTTTTTATTTAATCTGTTTTTAGAGATTAAATAAAATCTAATATTTAGTCTACCATATTCATACTGTCTAAGTGGGACAAAATATTAGAAACACCTCTCAGTATAACCTGATACGGTTCAACAGCACTACAAACTGCAGCCTCCAAAACGACCATAAAATAAATCAACACCTACTTGCAAACTGATTATTATAACCTGGATAAATGTCAGATTTATTATTATAATTTGTTATAGATGTAACATCGGTGCTGTGCAACAGAAAAATAATACAGTCTATTTCAAAACCAGAACATCCCACCCGACCCATCACAGAAACCAGAGGCTAAATATAAAGTAGCTTGCTTAGAAATAAAGGGAAAGTGAAAAAAGCGACAATCTCTCACATGGAAATCAAAGCCTTTCCACTTCATCCTTACAGAATCAGCTTTATTGGCCTCATATGTTTACGCGTAAAAGGAATTTGTTGTGTGTGAGCTTGAGAGCCACAAGAAACAAAGTTCAGGAAAGAGACACGTGGACATAAAGCAAAATATACACACAGCTTCTTGGGTTTTACTGACTAGTGAATACTGTAGATAGATGCATGTACAGTAGATGATACATTGGGAGCTGCTGGTCATTGGTCCGATCTAGTCGGCCTTATTGTGTGAAGACGTCTATTTGCTCTTACAGCATCATAACTCACTGAATCTTTTAAGTCAATCAGTTTAACAGCAGACATTTATGTGTAATACAGAATACTTTGTTGATCAAAAATGATGTTTTTATACCAAAATACTTGTGTTTAATGCAAAGTAACAGTAGGTGGATGTTACTACAACAAATTAATTTATTTATAAGTATATTCTGTTTTTATTATAATATGTTATAGTTAAACCTTATAAACGTTGTGAGATTACTGAAGTGTGTCCCTGCCGTGTCTCCGTAGAGCCCGGCGGGGGGGAGGAGGTGGAGCTGGAGATGCTGGTGTCGGTGTCTCAGGTCAGCGTGGCTCAGAGGGACACGGTGATCCGACAGCTCGCCGCTCTGCTGCATGTCCTCGACAGCGACATCCAGGTCCGAGCGCTGCAGGGACACTCCCACCTCAGGTACCAGTTCTGACTGGTTCACTGACTGGTTCACTGACTGACCAGCTGATTTTACCACCTGACTGACTTTATTTTACAGGTCCCTTCATTTCATACTAAGTTTCTGAGTAACTTGCAGGTATTTAGTGGTTCATTTTTAGGACATTTTACAAATTATAAGAAAAATGGAAACAAGTTTTAAGTTGGTTTAGTGTTGTTGTTAATTTGCAGTTAAATAGTTTGTTATGTTCTCTGTGTAGCACGGTGCTGCGGTTCTCGGTGCGGGGCCCCTCGGGGCCGCTCTCTGGCTCCAAACTGGTGGGTCTGCTGAGGAACCAGCTGCTCAGAGAGAAGAGCGACTACCTGCTGTTCAGAGTGCTGAGGGTTGACACCGTCTGTGAGTTCAAACAGTTCATCATGAGTTTGATGATGTTTAAAGAACAGGTTCACAATTTTCAACGTCTTTCTACCATCTTTTTTTGTCGCTCGTCCTTCAGTGTGTTTGCTCCGCTGTTCGGGGCGTGGCCAGTGTGATCCAATCACAAAGGAGTGTACCTGCGACCCCTTCTGGACGGAGAACCTGATTCGTCGTTATCTTGGCGACGGGGAGAGTAACTGTGGTAATTATTGCCGCTTCACATCTTTCCTTACTAGAAATAAAACTAATAAACTGTCATGGTGTTTTCCATTAAAGATAATTAAACTTTGTAAAATGATTAAATGTTCGTTGTTTGAAATCCAAGAGAAGCTCATATTGTTTTTGACTTGCATATAAATAATTTTAAAGCTGCGACAATTAATTGACCTAAAGAAAATATCAGTGACTATTTGGATAATCAATTTTAAGTCTTTTTTCAAGCAAAAATACTGAATATTTGTTTGCTTAGTCTGCTTTTCCTCGTCTTAACTAATTTGTAATCTGAACATCTTTTGGTTTTGGACTGTTAATTGGATAAAATAAGACATTTAAAGACGTCATCTTGGGCTCTATGAAATTGCGATGGACATTGTTTTCTGATGTCTAAAGCCCCAAAGGATCTTTCATTAGTTGCAGTCCTAAATAACTGAGTCATCTACAGCAGGTTTAATGCTGATTTTATCCTGTCAGAGTGGAGAGTCCTGTACGTCATCCTGACCAGCTTCATGCTCATGGTCTTCATCCTGTCAGTCAGCTGGACCTTCATCTGCTGCTGCAAGAGGTGAAACACTGTTTTATATAAAACTACTACAAACCCGTCATCCTGTGACACTAAAGTGTAACTGCTGTGTATCTGAACACACTGTGTTTGCTGACTGTGTTTAGGAGGCGACAGACCA
The DNA here is from genome assembly GCF_910596095.1 of Thunnus maccoyii. Classification (NCBI taxonomy): domain Eukaryota; kingdom Metazoa; phylum Chordata; class Actinopteri; order Scombriformes; family Scombridae; genus Thunnus; species Thunnus maccoyii. Next base: position 2,082,434 of record NC_056542.1, on the reverse strand, counting down.
AAGTGAGGAAGAAAACCAAATACACCATCCTGGACAACATGGACGAACAGGAGAGGGTGGAGCTCAGACCCAAATTCAGTGAGTCACTTCTCTTAAGCCCTTTTCAGACATGGAATATGTAACGTTGCTGGCTTTATCTGTTTATGTGATGGACTGGTTCACCAGCAGTCAGGTGTCCATATGAACAGTGAAAGAGGTTTTCCTCGCTGTAATCATTCCTCCTGTTCATACTGGATATTAAAAGATCCTTCAAATGTGCTTTCAATGTGAGATGATGGAGACCAAAATCCACAGTGTGTCCACACAGTCATTTAAAAGTCTCTGTGAAGCTTATATGAGGCTTCAGCAGTCTGAGTTAGTCATATCAAGTGGATATCTGACACATTTACAGTCTTTTTAGCATCAAGTTTCCTCTGACAGTGTTTCCCTGTTGAGCTGCGGTGGAAGTATAGTAACAAAAAGAGGAACTTTGGCACTAAAAAGACTAACGTTGAAAGATATCTACTTGATTTGACTCATTTGGATGCTGAAGCTTCATATTAGCTTCAGATAAACTTTTAAATACATTTTTGCACAGAAGGAGGACTGTGGATTTTGTCCCCCATCACTTCCATTGTAAGGTCATTATGAAGGGATCTTCTAATGGTCAGTATGAACAAGAGGACTGATTACAGCAAGAAAAACAGGTTTCACTGTTCATTTGGGCTCCTGACTGTTGTTTTAAGACAGACTTGAAAAATTGTGAACCTGTCCTTTAATGCAATACTGATGTACCCATATAGTCTTTATCACTGTAACAATTTCCTACTCTCCATTTGACAACGGCTGAAATTCCAGTGTCTTGTGTTTATGTGCAGGATTGAAAAGTATCTCCACCAGGGGGAACATTAGAGCCTAATCATCCCTGGTTGACACTGGAAGTGTTACTATATCGTCGTTGATATCACGGCAGAAAATAGAGCAGGGGCAACACCACAGTGGTCTGAATCTGCTGCTGACGACCTTACTTTCTGATAACTGCCTCCTCCTCTTTTCTTGGATGCATAGTGTAAATTTCTGAGGACTTGCACAACCAACACTCCAAAGAAATGCAGGACATGCAAAGTAGCCATGATGTACGTGTAAACGCGTTATTAAAAGCAAGTATATCAGCAGCCTAAGAGATGGGGGACAAAATACACAACCTTCCAAAGTTTAACTGAAGCTAATATGAGGCTAAATTGAGACGGTATCTTCCAAAGTTGCCTTCTACTTAGTATAAAACATAAAGGAACCATAGGACAATATCATTAAATACCTTCCTGGATACTTGTTTAGCTTAGAATATCAGTACAGCACCCAAAAATCAGAAAGATTTATGTTAAAAAAAAAAGTTTTGAAACTGAAGCTTTACTCTAGAAGAGGAGGCAGGATTGCAGATGTAGAATGAGTTATCGAAATAAAAATACCTAAAGTTACACATGAGAAGGCTTCAAAACACTAAAATGAAGTGCAGGAAACTATGACAGCATATATAAAAGGTATAAAGGATGTTCAGAATCAAACCTTTCCTCTCTGCAGGTATCAAACACCGCAGCACGGAGCACAACTCCAGCCTGATGATGTCGGAGTCGGAGCTGGACAGCGATCAGGACACCATCTTCAGCCGGGACCGACCCGTCCGCAGCAGGAACCGGCTCAGCGCCCAGGCCGCCCGCAATGGAAACGCCTTCGGATGACGAGACGTCCTGGTGACATAGACAGGACTCTTCTGGGGTGTTGAGGCTTTGCTTTCAGGCAGCAAGACATTTAACTTCTTAAAGATCGAAGGACTTCATTACCCAGAAATCCTGTGTTGTGAGGTCAGTAAAATCAAGTAGTGTCCCATTTCAGGAAAAAAATCCTTCGAAGAACGTGAGGACTTAAGGCCAGGAGGACGAACATGTGACTCCTTACACAGGATGCAGGGGTTGGAGAATCCAAATTCGGGTAAAAGAACACGATATTTGGAGGACGCTTTGGAATACAACGACCTCTGCAACCTGTGTTCACGTATTCGGTCTTGAAATGTGGACTTAAGGAAGGATTAAACTGAAAGACTGACATTGAAGTCACATGAGAAGATGATTATCAGCTTCATCTTCTTTGCATCCAGTACAGAGAAAGGTCTTGGACGTGTTACGCCATGATTAGCATAAACGCTGGAAGCAGGGGGAAACTGCTAGCCTAGCATTTGCAAAACAGAAAAATCCACCTTCAACAACTTCAAAGTTATGTGATTCACATGTTCTACCTTGTTAGTCACCACTCCATCCAGGAGTCAGCAGGGTTTTGTTGACAAGAGCAAGAGGTCAACTTAAAAGGGAACTCAAAGCTAATCAGCCCTAAATTAGTGTTTTAAATATCTAAAAACTTTTGGTATCAGTATTAGAAATATTGGCAATTGTCAGTATCATACCCTGGTACTGGAAAAAACTCAGTCACATGACTTATTATAATTTCCTCTTTATTTTCCATTAATATCCATAGTCAGTAATACAAAAGTAAGATATTTTTACATCAACTATGACTACAACAGAGTATATTACAATTAACATCAATTACACTTTGTATTAAAAGCACAATCTGCTGTACAAACCCAAAGATCATAAACTGTCAGTACTGAACAACAGGGGATGGCGTATTATGTCATAATATTCATGGATATTATTTACTGTTGTATAATCATCTCTTAAATAGATATTTATGTTGAACACTTTGCTCTAATTAGCAAATTTGGGGCTCAACTGTAGAAAAATATTACTTTATTAGGCTTCTGTAGGAGGACATCTGGGCCCGTTCCAGATAGATTTTAAACTCCTGGCTCGTTTCAAATCAAACCTTACTTACAAAGAACGGGGCTTAGCTCAGTCATCATGACTGTAATTTGTGCTACTCAGCTGCTGAAAACTAGATTACTTAATAAACCTAAATTACCCCAAAAACACAGGACTATTGTTCAACACTGTAAGAATAATCAATCACATGGCACTTAGGAGACGACATGGCAACCAAGGTTTTTTCTGTTTTCAGGTATCAGGTATTAGTTTTTCAACACAAACCTGCCCAGGATTAGAAATTCACATCAATCTACACATTAAGGTTTTTATTGAACTACTATATTACAATAATTAATGACATCTTTGAAATGGTCTTTATTACTTTATCTCTATACAGAAAATACACTTGACATTTATTTCTTCCAGAATATTAGGTGCATGCATACATGTCCAAACCAAACTAAGACCATGTATTCAACATTTATATTTTTGAAATTTAATTTATTTCTATTTTATTTGTGTATTTATTAAAACATTACTAATATTGATCACTTACAGATGTTATTGAACTGTGTGTAAAGCTAATGGTTCGTACACAGTTTTATGAATGGCATATGCTTTATAGAATTTAAAATGACCAACATGTAATGCTTTGTTATCTTTAGACCCAATTTGAACATGTGTCCCTACAGTATGTTCAATTATGTCAGCAAATGTATTTTAGCTGTATATTTTTTTTTACATTAATAGTCCCACTACAGGATGTTCAATACAAAAACACAACTTTACAAAAGATCTAGAAAAAGCTTTTGTGCATTTTAATTCGCTTTATCACAGTAAATCTGCAGTTTCCCTTCTCTACCACACCAGGTTTGCAGCTTGGCAGCTTATTTTTTCGATTTTAAATCAAAAATCTTTTGTGCTACTGAAGCAAGTTTACTTTCAAGACTCCTACCATGAGTGGAAAAAGAATAAAAGTCCAATTAGATGTTTCAGTAAGAGATGAGCCTCATAAAAAGATGAAAGAAATCATGGTCAACTCAGAGAAATACTGCATTCTGATTGGCTGGACATTGTTCATTATAGAGTCGGGTGCCCCTGGTTCTGGAAGTAAAAATCCCTTAATTTTTCCTATAAACAATGTTACGTGACTCACAGTTTGAATTCCTCTATGGCTCGGATCAGCATTAAACTCTCTTGGTTAAATGAACAACTGCGTTAAAAAATATCTGGTTCTTTAGCAAAAAGTTGAAGCTACAAGACTTTATACATAAACATCTTGGGGTAGAAGTTAACTACGACTCTTAAGGTGCATTTCAGCAAGAAACAGCCAATCACAGAGCCACATGCTCTGCTAATGGCGGGAAGAAGCTAAAGATTATCATGTTGAGAAAAATGTTTTTACAATCTACGGCGTGAATCGGTTAACTTTTAATTTCTGGGTCACTTTTGAGTGAATTCAGTAACTATAGCAAAATGTTTTGTTTACAACTCCAGCAACCAAATGTTTTGAACTCATTACACTCCGATTCGTGTGCACGACTTCTCCATAGCAACAGCGGCTGCGGCTCATGGCTATTCTAGTATTCTTAGCCGTCCTCCAAAATGATTGACAATAGGTTTCTCAGAAACGAAGTTGAAATAATGTAAGCTAGTGGTCAGAATATAAACATATAGGATTGTTACAGTATCCAGGAGAGTCCTGAGTTTCAGTAACATTTAGATCGTTAAAGAAAATTTAGCAATAAGAATACAGAATGAGAAAAAACACTCCTCACACTTCACAACTCAGACAGTTTGCTAAACCCTTCCTCAGAATAGTGACCATTACTAGCAGCAGGCTCTATAAGAAAGATATTCTGTTTGGACCAAAAATATAAGAGCACAACTGTAACTAATGAATTAAAGAGTGTTTGTTTGCTCTAATGTAAGCCACTAAAATTATTTTACGTCAAAAAAGCCCCATTCAGGACTGGAACATCCACTGTGTGGAAGCCAGTCCTGGTTTAAGCTAATGTTAGTTGCTCTGTCTTGCTCTTTATTGGATTTGGGGAAGTTTGCCTGAGATGTTTTGCCAAACTCATCATGTAGCCGTCATCCTTAAATCTTTTCCTCAAGTAAAAGTGGAACAAATTGTTTGAAACACAATAAAGCATAAATCTAACCACTGTGTTTTTTTGTCCAACTAACTTATTAGTTCTTGTTAACATTTCAATGGTGTAATGTAGGAAAGAAAAAGTCGCTGTTTATTTGCATGTCTTCTAAATGGATCAACTAGTGGGGATGACTTTTAACCTGGGACCTGTTAGCTTTAGCCTCCACAGCATGATATCATTTATGTAGTCAGTAAATGCATATTGAAGACCCCTTTTGCCAGGGCTAATTTATATGCAAGTTAGCCAGAGACAGAATTTCCCACCAACACATGGAGCTAGTGATTAGCTAGTTACTATCTGCCGGCAAATTTTGTCATTATAGCAAAATAGCTAGCTAGCTAATCAGTAGCTCCATAAGTGAAATGACAAAAATCTCTTTGTATCTACTTCTGTGAAATCAAGGACCCCAAATTCTCTGGTTCCTGCTTCTTAAATGTGAATATTTTCAGGTTTCTTTAGTCCTCTATGGCAGTAAACTGAATATCTTTGGGTTGTTGGACTGTTGGTTGGGACAAAACTTTGGGAGACAGTGATCAAGAAGGCAGCCAGAGACGGCATTTTCCACAAACTTATGGAGCTGACGATTAGCTAGCTACTATCCGCCAGCAACATCTGTCATTTTAGCAAAATGGCTAGCTAGCTAATCGTTAGCTCCGTAAGTAAAATGGCAAAATCTTTTTCTATCTACTTCTGTGAAATAAAAGGACCCACTGTTTCAAAACTTACTAAAGATTTTGATGGTAAATCTACATTTTCTACGTGTTCTATTATGTTAATTTTGTAATAAATTCATTTTTTAGCAGTCATGTGACATGACACGTTGTGATGTGCAACGTTAGATGCGAGTTCCCCCTCTCTTGTGCAGTGACTCAGCTAGCTATCTTTCTGTTGTACAATGAGCACTTACGGACATTTGGTGATTTCTAGAACATCTAATCTCAAGTAAAGCTTGAACAACAGTTAGACAAGAGCAGTCTGAGCCTACAGAATGTGACGACACGGACATGCAAACAACCATGAGCAGCTCTGGAATAACAAGCCCAGCTAACCCCAGAGCAGAGCGACCACTGAGGCCATCAGTAGGTAATGGTGATCTAGGCAAAAAAAACAAAACAAAACACTGCAGTCCCATGCAGCTTGTTTTATCCAAATTAAGAGGACCCTGTTTCACTTTCTGACCTGTCCAATCAAAACACGGCCTCTTCTAAAGAGAAATCATCCAGAAGCTCAGGATCAAAGCGGTTTTTACTTCTTTACATAAACTAAACGAAACTGACAATCATATGGATGTCAGATGAAACAATAAAAAAAACGTCACAAAAAATTTAATGCTGCTAAATTAATTAGCAGCATTAAAAAAAACAACTCTACTATAGATTTGGGGTATTTTTAAGGGCAGTCCATAAAAGTTTGAACACTAAACCTTGGCCACCCAGACTCTAATTTAAAGGTTATTTTGTGTTGGTTAATGTTTTAAATGATTTAAAATCAATCAGTTCAAACCTGAGCTCTACAGTTACAGCCACCTTTCATGATTGCTTTATTTGTGTGTTGTACCGCTGAACCCCTCTGTTTCAGGGTTTGAGGCCTCCAAAGCACATGTACTTGACTTCCAGGTACTCGTCGATGCCATACTTGGAGCCCTCGCGGCCCAAACCGGACTGTTTGACCCCGCCGAAGGTGGCCTCCGGTGTGGACAGGAGGCCCTCATTGACTCCAACTATCCCCACCTCCAACGCCTCCGCCACCCGCCAGATCTGACTCACATCCTGCGAGTAAAAGTAGCCTGAGAACAGAGGAACAGAGCAGAGCATGTCAGGGTTTTAAACTACCAGAGAGATAAAAAGAATTCAAGACTATCCTGAGAGCAGAGCAACAGAGGCCGAAAGTCCACATTTCAAGGTTGAATATGTCCCAACCAAGCGGTAACCTCCGGGGCTGAAAAATGAAGCCAATGTGGAAGTGCCAAAAACTGCAGTTCCTTGAATGGCCACTTGAGGCTCCAAAGCGAGTCATTCTCCATAGACCCCATATTTTTGTATAGTCTATGGTCCCAACAGGCCAAGAAGGGCTATCCCTGTCCAAATGGAGGCTTTTTGTCCATGTTTGTAGGGTAAACGTGGTGTATCCTTCACATTTCTCAGTAAGAATGCTTTGTTGTTGTAAGTAGCTTTGATGTCATAATTTGTGATTTTCTTTATTGATTCTCTGAATTGATTGCTACAGTGCATGGATATAAAAAGTCTACACACCAAGTTAAAATGGCAGGTTCATCTGATGTAAAAGAATGAAATCTACATAAATCATAGCAGAACTTTTTCCAGCTTGTGAAATTGAAGTGAAAACAAGCTAAAACTTTTTAGGGAAAAAAAAAAAATTAATAAAAACTTACAATAACCTGGTGTATGCACAACCTTTCATAACTGGGGTCTGTGGCTGTGTTCAGAATCAACCAATCACAATCAAACTCATGTTAAAAGTTCTGCCATAATTTATCTTCATTTTTTACATCACAAACACCTTCCAATTTAACTGCGGTACGTAAAATTTTTATAGCCACTGTATATCACCCAGCCCTAATTTTACATTTAATCACACAATCTACAGTTTCAAGAGTTTCCAATGACTTCAGGTACCCACAGAGTAGGGCTGGGTTTAAGAAAAAAGATTAAAATCTTTTTTATTCAATTATGCCTTTTTCTGAATTCCTGCTCTGAGTCAAAGTACATGGCGGACGCTGCTCCACTGAAGGCACCGCCAAGCCTAAAGGCAGATGTCGGGTTGCATTTTGGATTTAAAAACTATGACGAGCTGGACAAAAGCAAAGCCATATGTAAGATGTGCAAAATGGACATATGCTGTAGTGTGTTGGTCATGTTAAATTAAAACTACATTAATGTAACGGCTTTGGGGTCAATTTTTAATGTAAAAATTCATATTTTCAATAATGCACCAGGCTAGAGGCTTCCTTGTACAATTTACATATCGAAGCAAAATTGGTATTGTAACTGAAATATCCTGAACCGGAATGATACTGAATCAAATTGGGAAATCAGTGGCGATACCAAGCGCTACCAGAGAGATGAACTCACCTGCCAGCCCGACATTAGACGCGTTAGCGATGGCCAGAGCTTCTGCCTCCGTGTTAAACCTGTAAATCAGAAACAGTTTCTGGTTGGTCAACAGACACCTTCAGTAGCTGAATACCACCACCTGATGGAGCTTTCTTGTTGTTTACATGCAAAACTATTTTTTTCTTAAGTTTAATTTGGAAAAACATTTCATTATAATGTATGCTTTTAGACAATTTTCAGGAAGTTTAAAGAAAAAGATTTTCTTTATACAAATTGTAGCTGCAATGATAAGAGGATTAATCGATTATTCGACTGACAGAAAATTAATCAGGAACTATTTTGTTGATCGATTAATGATTTTAGTCATTTTTTAAGGAAAAATGTCAAACACTTGCTGGTTGCAGCTTCTCAAATGTGAGGATTTTAAGCTTTTGTGTGTCATATATGAAAGTAAACTGAATCTCTGGATTTTGGACTGATGATCAGAGAAAACAGATATTTGAAGACATCACCTTGGGCTCTAAGAAATGATAATTTTATAGAGAAAACAATTAATTGATGAATCGAGAAAATAATTATCAGTTGCAGTCCTAAGATGTATGATGCTACATAACTGTTTTGTTTTTTTTATTGATTCTAATTTTTGAATTCATTATCAAACTGAACTGAACATAAAGTAGCATCATCACCTTTCTGAACATTTTTAAGCTCATAAAAGTAGAATTTATGGCAGAGCTATTGTGTTGGATTGCATTAGACTACACAGGTGTTCTTAATAAAGTCTTGAGAGAGAATATAAATATGAAATGATAAACTGGCAAACAAATTATAGACATGGCAGACTGTAGGTCGATAGAATAAAAATTCAAAATAAATTCAGATGTGAACTGATCACCAGCTCTGTAGACGTCACATGAACTGATCTATGAAGTGTAGCTGCTTCCTGTGAGCGTTCTCACCTGATGACAGGCAGCAGCGGGCCGAAGGTTTCCTCCTTCGTGCACAGCATGTCTGTGGTGACGTCGGCCAGCAGGGTGGGCTCCATGAAGGACCCCTCCAGACGCTTCCCGCCTCTCAGTACCTTCGCCCCCTGAGACACTGCATCTGATATCTGATGGGCCACCTGGGGGGACAGAAACATTCAGCTTTTAAAAAAAAAGATCCCAAACCAGACAGGAGCTTTCTGCAACATCCAGGCTGATGAGAACACCAATTGAAGAACCGACTCATTATTTCAGCCTCAAAATTGACACCAGTTTTAGTGACCGCTATGTAACCCCGGTTCTATGATATGATCATGATGTTTACCTTGTCAGCGGCTCTGGTGTTGATGAGCGGGCCCTGGGTGGTGTCGGGCTCTGAGCCGTGACCCAGGCGCAGCTCGGCGTCCATCGCTTTACCCAGCTTCTCCATGAAGCGCTCGTAGATGCCGCTCTGCACCAGAAACCGGTTCGAGCACACACACGTCTGCAGGAAGAAGAAGAAGAAGAAGAAGAAGATGACAGGAATGTTTTTGCATTTGTGAAGTATTTGCTAGTTGCACAGGCTAGCTGACTCTGAGCAGGGGCCTGTTCTGTGCTTGTTAGTAGCTAATAAGTTATCTCAGTAGTTATTTCCTTAGTTTTATTCACTGTTTTTATAGTCATGCCAGCTCAGTAACAATGACATGATGATCTGGTTGGTCATTAACAGAGAGAGCAGTGTGAGCTTCATTCAGACTCTCATCTTACTTGTCCAGAGTTCCTGAACTTGGAGGCCATGGCTCCGCTCACGGCCAGGTCGACATCAGCGCTGTCGAACACAACGAAGGGGGCGTGGCCACCCAGCTCCATGGAGGCCTTCTTCACAGTGTCAGCGGCGAGTCTCAGCAGCACCTGAGTGGAGAAAGAACGATTTAAGGCACAACAGAGAATAAGTTGTGACTTCAGAGGATTAGTTAGCCATTACAAAACCAGTGGTCCAGCTGAACTCTGAGGCTCTTACTTTGCCGGTGGCAGTGGAGCCAGTGAAGGAGATTTTGGCCACCAGGGGGTCGGTGCAGAGAACCTCCCCGACCGACGGAGTCTTCTCCCTGGAGCAAGGAACCACATTAAACACCCCCGCCGGGATCCCCGCCTGCTCCGCCAGCTGCAAAGAAAGAGACGATGTGGAGACATTTGGTGAAATTCTGTCACTGGCAGAAGAAAATTGAAAACCAAGTCATGTAAAGGGGTTAAATTGATCCAACATTTCAGTACGCTGACCTCAGCCAGAGCGAGCGCTGACAGCGGCGTGTCCTCCGCCGGTTTGATCACCACTGTGCAGCCGGCAGCCAGAGCAGCTCCCACCTTCCTGGTGATCATGGCGCTGGGGAAGTTCCACTGTTACACAACACAACATTTACCAAACAAATACATTCAAAATTAAAGAGTTTAAAGCTCCACTAATTAATATTAGTTATTGATTTTTTTAAAAAAGGGAAAACTTATCAATGAAAACAGAATTCTCACAATCTCTACGGAGCTTTTTGGGCTCTTTTAGCACCTAGTTTTAGTTTAACAGCACATTTAACAGCCTGCTGTCTGACCTACAGTGGGGATTATTATGTTAGCTCTTTATTTCAAGCAAATAGTTGAGATATTTCACCCAAAGCCACAAATGTGAACCTACTGGTGGTGCTAGAGGAAAACTGACCAAAGTCATTAGGATTCATCCTCTGAGGAACATGAAAGTCTGAACAAAATTTCATGACAATCCATCTGATAGTTTTTGAGATATTTCAGTCTGGACCAAAGTGGTGGACAGACTGATATTTCCATCCATACAGTCTGGCTGCTAGCGCGGCTAGAAACAAGACCACCTGAAACTCCCGTCTTATTGGCTGCTCACCGGCGTGATGATGGAGGCGACGCCCACCGGCTGTTTGAGGAGGAGGATCTTTCGGTCTTTGGCGGGTGACGGTACGATGTCGCCGTACACTCGCCGAGCCTCCTCCGAAAACCACTCCAGGAAGGAGGCGGAGTACGCGATCTCCCCGAGAGACTCCCGCATGGGCTTACCCTGCAACACACACACACACACACACAGTTGAACTTGTTTTCCATTACAGAACATCAAATAATTACACCACAGCCACTGATACATTAACACTGATGTTAAACGTTTACCAGCTGTTCTGTTTACTGTAAATAATCCACAGATCTCACTGCCAACAGTTCGTACTGGGACTATTTCTTCAGTAGAAAGTAGTTCCAGCTGTCAGTGTTTTTTGTTATTCACACAGCTCGATACTAAAACGAGATAAATGAGGAGTTGTTTTTTGTAGTTTGGGTGAACTGTCCCTTTCTCTACATTATACTCACACATTCGAATGTGATCAGTTTAGCCAAGTCTTCTTTGTGCAGCGTCAGCAGGTCGAACCATTTCCTCAGCAGGATGCTCCTCTCCTGCACAATCAGATCATATGAAGCACACAACATCTCTGGTTACTGTTTTCCATCACTGAAGATGGTTTTTCCTGCATTTATCAGTTAAGTTAATATTTTGAACAACTTGGTGATGTTGGTGATGGATTACAGTATGTTTAACCACTTAATGTGAAATCTAAATGGAGGTGAGAGATACTGAGGTTCAGCAAATCTGGTTCTAGCTTGCAGAAACAAATGAAATTAATATTTCACAGAATCGAAAATAAAAAAAAGCTGACAGGAGACTCCACTTACACGGGTGAGGTTCTTTAAGGTCACATTGGGCTGGTCGCAGTTAACTATGGGTTCATTTAAAGGCAAAATTAGCCTTTTGTTGACATATTCATTTACATTTGAGGTGTTTTCAAATGATTTCATCAAATGATTCATGTTTTAGATAGAAAAACATGCGCGTTTTACAATTCCTATCTTTCACATTTGAAAAATTCAACCTGTTTCTAAAAAACCATACTGATGTCAACAAACCTTTTACAGCACCAGAAAACATTAAAAATATATTTTTTAAAATGTATAACCGTCTGTCTGGTAGTGCTGAAATAATTAGTCAATTTATCAATTAACTGATTGACTGAAAATGTATCAAAAACGATTACTAATTTACTAAATTTTACGATTGCTTCAATTTTTGCAACAGAATTAAAATGTGAAAAAAGTTCTTATGCTTTACTCTAAAACATCTGAATAAAATAGGTCATATATCAAGTTTAGAGCTGCTATTACTGTTGTTTTCTGACATTTTATGCACTAAACGATGAACTGATAATGAAAATACTCATTAGTTGCAGCCTTGTTGTCTCGTGTTAGTCTTAACTAACGCCAGGCAACAGCTGCAACTCTCAGTTCTTTTAAATCACAGCTGAAGACTTTTCTGTTTGCTTCAGCCTTTTATTAAACCAAACTTGAGGGTTAAAATTTTACACTGCACTGTAACTTTTATTCTCTTGTTTTATTGACTTGTCTTATTCCCTTTTAGCTTCTTTTTATTTCCAAATTTAACACTTTTAAATTGTTTTCATATGTCTTTTTACTTGTGTTGCTTTTATATTCTGTTTTGATGCCTTTTATGCTCTATGTAAAGCACTTTGAATTGCCTTGTTGTTGAAATGTGATATACAAATAAACTTGCCTTGTCTTAAAATAGCTGTCAATCAACAGCAGCTTTCAGTCTTGGCTTTTATATATTTGAATCTCTGATTGTTCTTTTAAGAAATCAAACAATAGTTGGACTTTGTCTTTGTGCTCTGAAGGAAAAATTAACCTGACACTCTCCTGAGGTTTAATAACTGAGTGATAACAGTTGGACAGGAAAGACTCTAATCACTCACCAGCAACTCACAGGTCAACTTCACATATTTATGCAACCGTACAGACTTCATATCAAAGTTATAAGACTGTACAGTACATGCAAATGTTCATAATTATTCTTTACTGTCTCCCACACACAGAAACATCAGGTTTACTCTGCTCTGACAGTTTATTTCAGTGCACGTCCTGCAGTGTTGTCACAATATTCAATCATTACCCAAATACCCCTCAGTTATTTTACTGACGAGACTGGCCTCAGTTGGCTCATGGATAATTTACACAATCAATACCCAATCAAATTAATTAGCTGTGGAAATACACCCGCCGTTAAGTAATCAGGTGATACCTTCACGCAGAACTCCATTCAAATATCTTGCAGTTTAATGTGATACTATTTATTGACTCAAATACGTGTTTCGTAAACGCAACAAATGCATTTTCTGAATCGTTGAGAGACTTTCTTCGCATCGGCATATATGTGTCTAACTAACACACCTGCACACCTTGAACTCGACCATGTTTAAGTATCTTTCGCTGCAAAACGGCGGCCAGGAGCACGCAATAAGAAACTGAAGTGACACTTTGAATTTTTTCTGAATTATTTGTTGTCTGGTGAATTATGAGTTAGCCGAATTGAAGTCTGGCTCCTACCGGTTGAAAAAATATCCTGTGTTACATTGATTTTGGTGCTTTTATGAGCTAATATGCAACAATGACCTTAATTTGACCGTTTTTCGAATGGAATACGGTTAACGGGTGAGTGACAAACGTCCAGGCTGGAAACATAGCTTACCTTAGCGGAGTACTGCTTCCAGGAGTGAAACGCCTTGTAGGCAGCGTCCACAGCCTGCTTGGCTTCAGCCGGGCCACAGTCGGACACCCGGGCTATCTCCTGCCCGGTGGCCGGGTCCAGGACAGGGAACACCGAGGCTGCGGAGACCCAGCGGCCGTCCACGTAGCCCTGCGTCCGGAGCAGGGGAGCGGAAACATCCAGGCTGTAGTTCCTCTGCATGGCGGCGGGCAGGCCGGGGAGCACCTGCCGGAGGAAGCAGCGAGTCCTCAGCACACAGATAGTGGACATACCGGGGGTGGTGTCTGGAGCTGTGCGTGTGTGTGTGTGTTGTATCCCTCCCTGCAGATCTGCAACTGAACCCCCAACAGCTCTCTGTCGGTTTCAACCAGTTCTTAAGGGGAGGACGCGTTAACCACGTGACACTGCACACATACAATCGTTACAGCACTTTACCGTCTTTTATTCAGTGCAGGTTCACTGATGCATTTAATGGATGGAGAGCATTAGAGGACTAGACTTGTACAAATGCATTCAAGTACTTCCGCGGGACTTAACCCTGCAGGTTTTGTTGCCTACCCACATAATACAATTTCTGGAGAGTCTCAAAAATCAAGTAAGTTAGGCTCTACCGTGAACAAGACTGCGGTCAAGTGAGCCGTCGTTTGAGAAAATCCGGTCAAGACAGCCGCCGCTTTGACTTTGATGCAGGTCGTTGTGTTAAACGCAGTTAGTTCCGGGTGAGGTCTGAAAGTGAAGCCACAGTGGAAGTGCGTTAAACCTGCATTCTCTCTAATGGCCAGCAGAGGGCGACTCCACTGGCTCCAGAGAGAAGTCTATTACCTCAGTAAACACTTTCCTAATGAGTTTATGGTCTCACTCGCTAGTTCAAGTCTTCTTCAATACAGCGTGATGTTCATTTGGTAAATTATGGTCAAATTTAGAGTAAAATAGATGATAAGGCAACGTGTGCTTTAAGGTGTGGCTGCCTTGTGATTGACACGTCGCTATCACGGCGGTGCGTGAGGTGCTGTAGTTGGACCCTGAGGTACTCCTCCTCAGCTCCGCACTCCTCCAAATATTATCACTTCTCATCACTTCTGGCTCCAACAAACAAGATGGCAATCAACAAAACAAAATGCCAATTTGAGGCTTCAAAACAGGAGTCCACAAACCAATTTTTATACAGTCTACGGTTGTTTATGACAAATGAGTCAAAAACAATATTTTGTTGATACCACAATTGCTGAATGATAAAGGTCACTTACTTACATAAACCAAATTCTTGAAGACATTTGGTATCCCAATACCTGCACAATCTTATAACATAGTATTTGATGCAATACCAGCATGTTTTTTAAGACTGTTGCAGCAGTGTATCTAATGAACAGTCAATGTTTAAGACAGATGTTCTGTTAAATGACATCAATATAAAGCAAATGTAATAACAGATTGCCTAGACATATGGCCCTGCAACCTCTTGTAGCAAACACTACTGGAATAATCATTTTGAGAACATTAATTAAGAAATGATTTGGACTTACTATAACAAATATTTGGTCAACAATAAAGTTAGTGAAGTGTATTCTAACATTAAACATTTAATTTATCCAACAAAGCACTTTCTGAAAAAGTATAGAAATTATCTTTCTGAATCCTGTGTATTCTGTAACACTGGCACAGAAATAACTGCACATTTATTTTATGAATGCAATTATGTTAAATTCTTCTGGATTGATGTTGAACATGTATCTGATGTGTCATGTGGGACTAAGATTAATCTGCAGAAGAGACATTATTCTTTATTATGAGAAAAAGGATATGGACAGAAGTTATGTTTTTATTTTGAATCTTCTCATTTTATATGGAAATTTTTGTATCCATAAATGCAAATGGTCTGACGGGAAACCCAATATTCACCAATTTAATCATGAAAGAAACTGTATTTTGAAACACTAAATGGACTAATGAATCAAAAAACCATCTGGACTATGAGTATCTACAAGACCTTAAAATACTCTTTTTAATTTTAATTTAAATGTACCCCTTTTCTTCTTGTTTTTTACTAATTGTATTCCTCCTATTTTTTGTATAATTTTTATGATGACTGAATAAAAAAGAAACAAACAAACAAACAAAAAAAACAGTCTATGGTTGGAGAGGTCAAAAAAGACCGCTGTCACGCCATATCGGAGAGGCGCAGTCGTGCTAAAAATCGTTTTAACACTTAAAAATCTATTGTACGTCTACATTGCTTTGTAGTCTGGGAGCCCACAGGGACTTCATGGTGCATTCATGTGCACCTCGTAAACCCTGAAATCTATATTCAAATGGCCATGAAGGTTGTTTAAAACGGAAAAGTTTCCATTTTTTTTCCTTATTTTCCTTTGTTGAAATACATACATCTGTCATTACTGACTTTTTCTTTCATTTCTACATAGGCAGATTTAAAAAATGCAATATAGGACATTCAGCCCCACTAGATGTTGCACTAGCACCAGCACCAAAACAAATGTGCACATCATTTACTCAATAAAGTTGGGGGGAAAAACATTGGCCAGTGATCTGACATCTCACAGAACTCAGATCAAACTGTCAAGCTAGGCAGTGCTGATCAATTATGAATTAAGGTTCTGTTACTGCAAACACAATATGCATACTCTACATTACTATATAGGCAGATTTTTAAAAATCCATTAAAAAAATTAACCCAATCATTTTCTGCAAACTCCATCATATTCTTGTACATGTCCCCAATTACCTCTGTGATGATTTTCAAGTTGTTTTACTGTAAATTATTTTTATTATCATTATTATTGTTGTTATTATTAGAAATAAATAAAAAAAACTAGTTTGATATTTTATATACCTGTATGTTATCAGTCAGTGTTTGCCAGTTTGTCCCAGTGGTTTACGTGTGATTATCTGTTAGTCTGTACCTGTGTCTCATACTTGCCTGCACTGTTTTATTGTTGTTTTTTAAAGTCCCTGATTTTGTACTCTTGGCCAGCTTTAGGGTAAGCTGGTTTTGATCTGGACTGCCTATTGGATTTTGATGTTTGTCTTAGTAAAGACTTCTTTAATTCTACTCCTGCTGCTGCCTTGTGTGTGCTTGTCTTGTGTCTTTATTATTGTAACGATGGAGATGTGGACCAAAGATCAGAATAAAAGGATGGAGGAGCAGATCTGGTTTTTAATCAATTTATCAGATATGAACTTGGTTGCATAAAAGCAGAGAGAAAATAAGAAACACTACTGCCAAAGGTGGAAGAGACTGAACTAAACTGAAAATTGTCACCAGGCAGTGAGCAGGCTAAAAACAAAGAAAAAAGGAATCTAACTCAAGACTCTCTAGCAAGGAGGCACCAGGCTTGAGTTCACTTGAATTTTTAGTTGTGTCCACCATATCTCTTATACGTCAAGACATTTGATGGAGAAAACTTGTACTTTGTCCAATAGCTGTCTAACAACACTTTGATGGTAAATAAAGATGAAGAAACTACACAGGCTCCAGATGATTCTTACTTGAATATATGAGGTTCATTACAAACAGGTAACTGATATCAGAGAAGCCTTTGGTACAGCGTATATATGGATACAATCACCAAAAACTTAACACATGAAACAGTATTATTTACAGAGTAGCTTAGATCACATCACCTGGGAGGGGAGAAAACGAGGGCAACTCCAGGTCAGAGTGAACTCTAATTCAAAATAATGAGGATAGCTTTTGTTACCCATCCAAGGCTACCACCTTATCTCCTATCCTCCATCTTGCGTGAGATACCATGAAGGCCAGAGGGGACCTGTAGATTAAGATTTAGAAACCTGGCAAACTGAAGGTGCTCTAACTGATGGAGCTCCTTCAACCAGTTTGTCCATACCTGTACCACTGATGGAGATATGGGGTCATCCCTACCAAACTGCTTTCTGCACAGCTTTTGCAAGATGATCTTAGCAGAGAGGACAATGGAACTAAGGATTCCTAGGGGAACTTAAATTGAACTGATGATGGTGAGAATCCCCCTTCTTGTCAAAGTTCTGTCCTGCACCACAATCTTACACGTAAAGGCATCAGATTGAATGCACCATTGCACCCCTAGCACTCTCTCCAAAGGAAGTAAGTCATGGTCCAGATCCAAATTCTTTATGCCCCTTGCTCTTTGGTCCTCTGAGATTGCAGCCAGATCATGACAGATCACCACTGCCTCTTCCTCACTGGCTATTGATACCAGACATTCAACCACATAGAAGCAGTGCAGAAGTTTCTCAATAGTCTTTCAACAGAATTGTTTTTCATTGTCCTCTGCATATTTTCTCAGTGCAAAGTTAGTACAACTTGGTGATGAAGTTGCATCAAAGAGATGTACCAACTTTCTGAAGTCCACCACCTCTTGGGGGAGATCACCGTCGGGCCACCAGAGGAACCTTAGCAGGCCTGAATCTACTGCTGGTACCCGTACCTGGTGGAACATGGACTCTATGTCTGCCATGTTCACCACCGGTTCCTTCCTGAATCTGACCAGGACTGGAAGAGATGAGCATTGAGACATTGACTGAAAAGTTGCTCCACTGTCAAATACCAGACGAATTTTCCCTTTCTGAGGGTGGTAAACGCCATGGTGCAGGATATACCACAGTCTCCCATCACTGCGTGCCAGTTCTTCTGTAGGTACTTGCTCTGCGTATACCTTGGTGACCATATCATTCATAAAGTCTGTGTACTACTGTTGAGATGATTAATCTTGCTTGAACCTCCTCTTTAGGTTTAGTGCACGCTGCTCTACAACCTTCCTATTGTTTGGCATGTTCACCCAACTCTTTCTCAGAGGCAATGCAACCTGATAGTGACCATTTACATGCTTTGCTGAATCTATGACCAGCTCCATAAACTTTTGGTCTTCTCTTGACAAACAAAGTTGTTCATTGTGACTGCATTTGGGAAAATAAGTTTGAAACTGCTGCTGCTATAGCTCATCCAGGTTCAAAACTGAGATTCTGTTAACTGTCGCAATGTCCATTCCATCACCACTGTCTCCCCCCAGTGGTCCATTAACAGTCCAGCCCGGAATAGTCTTAATGAGATAGGGTCCATCATCCACACTAAGGATTACTTATACTGGTTCCAGTGCCCATCCAGGTTCAAAACTGAGATTCTGTTAACTGTGGCAATGTCCATTCCATCACCAATGTCTCCCCCAAGTGGTCCATTAACAGTCCAGCCCAGAATAGCCTTAATGGCACAGGGTCCATCATCCACACTAAGGATTACTTCTACTGGTTCCAGTGCACTTGGCACATTTGTTCCTATCAGCAGCTCAATTTCTGAGTTTATCTCAGGTAAGTGAACATCTCTCAAGTGAGGCCATCTCTGGAAATCTCTTTGACATGGGATCCCAACAAAATCTGAGCAAGTCAACAAAATCAGGCAGTTTAGTTGCGCATTACTATTACGGTAGCCTAAAGGCACACGTTCAGTTTTGACTAGGCTGCTGTAATTACTGTAGTAGCAATGCAACTGAATTTAAAAGGCGGATGGCTCGACTGCAGTCAAAATGCTCTGCTTCTGAAACATTTCCGATGGGGTAGGATGCTGCATGGAGGATGGTAAAAATCCGCATTGGAGCCAGAATGCAACGCAGATGCGTCCAGTGGGATCCCAGTGTTAAGCTCTCTAGGTGGGCATGTGGATCAGCCTCATATCCCGCCCTCTACATGCCCACATTCAACCATAAATGGTCAGTGCAAAAGCCTTCATGAATACTGATGTATATGTGTTCCTTTTGCCAGACCTTTCATCTCTCTGTCTCTAAATGTCTGACCAATCAGTGTCAAGTCAGCAACAGGCTACCTCGCTCGTCACTTACGCTCGGGCAGCTGAAGAGGAAGGACCGCAACAGCTGTGAACTAACTTTTGTTTCATTTCTGTTTTAAGACTTCTTGAAGTAATGTGTGTTACTCAAAACAACCATACACAACTTCAATAAACATTCTTGTGGATAGTAAAGTCAGACATCTCTGGTTAAGTTCTTACCAGACACCCTGCAGGAGGCCAGTTCCCAGTTAACCTGTTTGAAGTGGTTTTTACACCACACACTCAATATTTAAAATACAATAAACACTGTATTCATTGATATACACCAAAATCCAGCATACAGGTGTTTCTTTAATTTATACAGTTCATATATGAGTGCAGGTGGTGAAGATGTGCCAGTGAGGTGACTGCTAAGTTTGTGTGGCGCTTTCTGTGCCTGACAGCAGTCATGTGTTCACTGCAACGATTTTAGACACAAAAACTATATGAACACTAAAATTGTACTTGGTGATTGCCTATATGCACAATATTAGATCTTAGTGCTGCATTTGACACAATTGACCATCAAATCCTTTTGCAGAGACTGGAACATTTAATTGGCATTAAAGGAACTGCATTAACCTGGTTTAAGTCCTATTTATCAGACCGATTTCAGTTTGTACATGTGAATGATGAATCCTCCGTGAAGGCAAAAGTTAGACACGGAGTTCCACAAGGTTCTGTACTTGGACCAATTCTATTCACCTTATATATGCTTCCTTTAGGTAATATTATTAGGAAACACTCCATAAATTTTCATTGTTACGCAGACGATACCCAATTATATTTATCAATGAAGCCAGATGAACCCAATCAATTAAACAAACTCCAGTCATGCCTTAACAACATAAAGACCTGGATGACCTGCAATTTTCTACTACTAAATTCAGATAAAACTGAAGTTATTGTGTTTGGCTCTAAACACCTTAGAAACACATTATCTAATGATAAAGCTGCTCTGGATGGCATTACCCTGGCCTCCAGCACCACCGTAAGGAATCTGGGAGTTATCTTTGATCAGGATATGTCCTTTAACTCCCACATAAATCAAATTTCAAGGACTGCCTTTTTTCACTTACGTAATATCACAAAAATCAGGCACATCCTGTCCCTAAACGATGCAGAAAAACTAGTTCACGCATTTGTTACTTCTAGGCTGGATTATTGCAATTCCTTATTATCAGGCTGCCCTAACAAGTCTCTAAAGACTCTCCAGCTGGTCCAGAATGCAGCTGCACGTGTATTGACTAAAACTAGAAAAAGAGACCACATTTCTCCCATTTTAGCTTCACTACATTGGCTTCCTGTAAAATCTAGAATAGAATTTAAAATCCTTCTCCTAACTTACAAAGCCCTTAATGGTCAGGCACCATCATATCTTGAAGAGCTCATAATACCGTATTATCCCACTAGAACACTGCACTCCCAGTATGCAGGCTTACTGGTGGTCCCTACAGTCTTTAAAAGTAGAATGGGAGGCAGAGCCTTCAGCTATCAGGCTCCTCTTCTATGGAACCATCTACCGGATTCAGTCCGGGGTGCAGACACCCTCTCTATGTTTAAGAGTAGGCTTAAAACTTTCCTTTTTGATAAAGCTTATAGTTAGGGCCGACCAGGCTCGCCTTGGATCAGCCCTTAGTTATGCTGCTATAGGCCTAGACTACTGGGGGACTTCCCATGATGCACTGAGCTCCTCTCTCCTCCTCCTCCTCTCCATCTGTATGCATTCATGTAACATCAATGCATGTCACTAACTTTGCTTCTTCCCCGGAGTTTTTTGTGCTTTCTCATCTCACAGAAAAACCTGACTCCCGGGCCGAACCTTCGCGGTCCTTCACAGTCCTGATGGCATCCTTCCCTGGCTGTTGCTGCTTGTGCTTGTTGTTGTTTGTTGTTGTCATTGTTTTCTTCTGTCCCCCCTCCCCCTTTCCCTCTCTCTTTCTCTCTCTCAACCCAACCGGTCAAAGCAGATGGCCGCCCACCAAGAGCCGGGGTCTGCTTGAGGTTTCTACCCGTTAAAGGGGAGTTTTTCCTTACCGCTGTCGCCAAGTGCTTGCTCATGGGGGAATTGTTGGGTCTCTGTAAATTAAAGAGTACGGTCTTGACCTGCTCTATGTGAAAAGTGCCTTGAGATGACTTCTGTTGTGATATGGCGCTATATAAATAAAGATTGATTGATTGATTGATTGATTAGGAGAGAGTAGAAATCAATTAGTGCTGTTCTGCAATTTTTTAGTTATTTGATGTCATCTTGGATTTCTGCAACTGATGATGATAATTTCATCAGTTAACATGGTCACGGTGAAAAGGAATCACTATATTCGTGCTTGATATTGGGGAAAGGCAAACAAGACTTTCCTGAATTCTGCCACCTGCCACATCCTGACATCATTCATTTCAGCAGCACTATGCTGCTCCACAACGAAGCCTCTCCTCTGCGCTTGGTGAAACAGCGCACATGCAATGAGTGGACTTTGATTTGAGGTTTGAGTTGGATTAAATCTTTTAGTTATGGCTCACTAGCATAAAAACAAATAACACTGTTGGCTTGAATGTTTATGATAAAGTGGATCTATAATTAATGTTTTATACCAAGTGAAATTAAATGTGAGAGGAATCTTTAAACAATCTGGCTTCAATTCACCATCTGCATCACCAATTTCCCATCTCCAAAATGTTCACACACATGGGGAAGGATTTACGTAAAGGTGCGCGTATTCTCCTGTCAAGTTTGGTTTTATAAATCACAACTTTTGGTGGGAAGTGACAAACGCCTCTTTGAAGCCCCGTTTTGAGTTCACACAACGGTTATAAATGGGGTCCCTGAAATTTTATGACATTTTCCATCTCATCTATTATGTTTTAGATTCATATTTTGATCATCTGTAAAGTACTGTCTGTATATACTGTTATCATATGTATATACATTGAGTAAATTATTCAAGTATCAATCTACATTCAATTCTAACATCGTGCAGCTTACTACCTCATCAATATCAACCTGCCTTGCACTAATGTACAGTGTACTATAGCATATTAACATCATCAAGCAGTGTATACTCAGTAAATTGAAATACCTGCCTCACTTTCAGTTTTCCTAATCGTCCAATCAATTAAATTAAGAACATCAGCCTGAAAAGCCAACGTGAACAAATATGTTATTATTAATAAGATGCATTAACTACACCATGTAGTACATCATCTACAATTTGTGTGTCATCTTTAAAGAAGCAAACAAACATTTTATCTCAAGTTAAACCTGGAAATATTCAACATCAGAGAGCACATAATTCACTCACATTACCAATGTAATGTATGAAAAATGTATAAAATGTATAAAAAAATAAAATTCTTTTAACAGGTCAATCATTAACATTTGTAGAAACTATCTAACAGAATCCAACAGTTCAAGTTTAGAGAAGTGCTGAAAGTAAATGAAGAAATGCCAATCAGTAAATTAATTCACAACCATGCTCTGCTGGTTGTCTGTTATTATTTTAGCCAAGACAATTCAAATTTACTGGAACTTATTATAGAGTAAAATAAAACAGTGATGTCAGTCACTCTCAAATGTAAACTTAGACTTCATTTATAAATATCAAGTACTACTTGAAGTACGTGGATTATTCTGAAATACTTCATACATAAAGATTCTTGTTTTTTGAAACTATAACAATCGGCACCATGTTTGACCATTGACATCAAACCGCAACTTTGTCAATGAAATGCTGTTGCCAACAGTAAAATTAGTACTTACAGTAATGTGAAGAAAGAAAAAAAAAACAAGAGTTCAGTTTAACAAAACTTGATAGTGTTGTTGACAAGTTCCATGAAGATATTCTGACCTCTTCTTCATGGAGAATATTTTACATTCATTTACAAAGATATTGGTGAACACTGGCCTACAAGAATTTCAGATAAATTGTTTGTCCTGTTTATGGATTGTTTTTGTCAACATGTGCTGCCATTATGTGTTCTTGTGTGTTTTATCCATAATCACAACTGAATCCTCTGGAACGTTTCATAAACACAAGTCTACTTGCTTGTGTGAACTCTTATATGCTTTTCCAATTCAGACACATGACAGAATCTGTGTGTCAGAAGGTTCTTCTCATGTAGATTGTAAAGTCACCATAAATCTCTCCCGCATGCTTTGCAATTATGCAGCTTCTCATCTGAATGACTTCTTAAGTGCCTTTTCAAGTCTGACATCTGACAGAATCGTTTCCACCTCTGTGTGTTCTCATGTGGAACTTTAAGTGATGGCTACGTCTGAACTCTCTCCCACAAGTTTTGCAATGGTACGGCTTCTCACCTGTGTGGATCCATTTGTGCACTTTTAATGCGCCGAGCACAGAGAATTTCTTCTCACAAGTGTTACATGGATACGGTTTCTCCCCTGTGTGGACTCTCAGATGTGTCTGCAAATTGGAGTCCCACTTAAAAGCTTTCCCACAAGTCCAGCATTTTAAAGACTTTTTCCCTGTATTACTGTGAATCTTTAATTTGGTAGAGTTGTCTTCATTGTTAGTGTGATTTTTGCTTCTGTAACGTCTCTTCTTTAGTTTTGGCTCTGCTTTTCTAGTTGATCCTGAGTCTCCATGTTTGCCTCCTTTGTGATCTTGGCTCTCAGCTACATGAGAGTTGTGAGAGAGCAGCTGGTCGTCACTGTTTGGTTCTGGTTCCACAGAACTGTTAACTGACATGCTGACAACATGCAACATGCACAGAGTCTGATCTTCACTTTCATCACAAGTAGGAGTCAACATAAAGGTTTCTGTCTCCTGCCTCAGCACCGGCTGTTCTCCCTCCAGACTGGTGCAGAGTTTCATCTGTTCCTCTTTAATCTGTGAAGGCTCTGGGTCCTCTTGGTCCAGACTGGAGTTCCTCTCCAGGTCACAGAGCTGCTGGTCAGCGAGAATCTCCTCCTCCTTACAGACTTGTTGCTGTGGGAGCTCTGGAAGGACAAAGGGGAAAGGCTCAAGAGAAAATCTTGTACCATGTTCTGATAAGGCATCCTTTATAAAGGCTTTTTAAGCATTAATTAATGACTTAATTAATGGTTAATAAGTATTTTACTAATGCTTTATTAATCATTCATAAATAATTAGCCTAACATTAACAAAACTAACACATTAACACAATTACCCTTTATTAATGATTCATAATCACAACAGTAGGACTGCCGATGATTATGAATCATTAATAAAGGGTTAAATGACTTTCTGATGAGTCATCAGATCTTAGCAGTTATTAATAAAAGGTGAGTGTTACATATTTTTTTAGTCATCAGTAAGTGATTGGAGGCATCTTTCTAAAGAATTAGATAAAACAAATGTTATGGTGGTAAAGAAAAGGGGGATTTAATAATAAATGGTGTCTTATCAGAAAGTGGCACCAAAAATGCAGCCATCCAACGACGCTGAAGTCAGCTTCTGATTCAAGTTAAAGGGAAAAGTTGAGGGAAACATAAACCGTACGATGATAATTAGCAGCTGATTCCATGTTTTTGCACCACTTAACACTTGTCAAAATGTTTAATGTGAAACTTTTATTCTATTTGTGAAAACAGAAAAGGGAGATTCATTAAAACACGGTGAGTTGAAAGTCCACATTTGACAAGTGTAAGTTAAGTACAGAGGTTTTAGATCGGGACCTGGTCTAATGTGGTCTGGATGAAGAAGTGAAATAGCCCTTTCTTCTACCTTCCTTCATAAGCAAAATAAAGGTTTCTCAAATCTTAAAGTGGGTTTAAACAGTGTTAAGGCTTTTGCTACGATGTCTAACAGAAACAGAGAATCAACCGCTAAATACTTATTTCTTTTAACTTTCCCGCTCAAACCCGAATCAGAAGCTAACTTCAGTAGCCCAGCAAATAATTACAAGTATATATTTTAACCACTGCGGTGCTATATAAAGCTGATTATTCTGTTTTATTATAAAATAATTAGGGTTCTACAGACCTATTCTGTGTAACTTTATTTCAGGTTTCCAGACGATATCCAGCAGTATGCGTTGACGATCGATCTCTTTCTGGTACTCTGAGATAATTATTTGAAAAATTTGGAAGATTTCTTCAGCAGCAGCAGTTAGTCGCTCGTTGATGAACTCTCTCAAAAACTGAAGTGAGGACATTGTTGCTCAATTACGAGTAAGATGTCTCCGTGTCCTGCTGAGAGACCTCTTACAACCGTAAGACACCAACTGGCTAACGCGACTAGCTCCTGGGTTGTTTACTTCTTCTTCTTCCTCTTTAATGGCGAATTGCCGCCATTCGGAGCACTATCGCCACCAAGTGTTGAATTACATAGTTCTTGAATCCTTGTCATTAAACCGGTGCTTTGAAGATAAGAAATCATTTGTATAGAGTGTTTTCAAGTCCATGTGTTCAGTCCCTTTATGTTCCAGTTTATTTTTTAGCAGCTGTCTTGTATATTTGAGACAATGAAACAAGACGTGACCCACAGTTTCCATATGATTACAGCCATCACAAGTTCCAGTTAGATGCTTCCAGATGAGGTGTAGAGATGAATTTAGTTTTGTGTGTCCCAGTCTTATTCTACTGATCAGGCACTCATGTCTCCTGTTTTCCCCCTGCGGCCTTCCCCCTCCAACCTCTTGTTGAATACAATATAAATGCCTTCCTTGAGTATCCCTGTCCCATAGCTTTTGCCACTGTGTCTTAATCCTGTGCCATATGAAAGCCTTTGCCTCTATCTCGCCTACTGCTATTGCAACTTCTACATGGTTTCTATTTAATTTAATAATTTACAAATTATATATAAAGATTGCATAATGTCATAAAGGATATTCTGTCTGCATCTTCAAGAGGTATGCTTGAGACTAATCAGGGCTGCACTTGAGTCTGAGCAAAGCAGTATACACAAAAGGTTTGATTTCCTCTATCCACTGCAGGGTCAACAAGATTGCCATCATTTCAACTGTGTAAACAGATATATGGTCGGTAGTTCTGTTGTTCACCTTGACCTTTAACTCTGGGATTTAAATGCACTACTTGTTTTCCCAGTATCTGGATTTTTTTGACCCATCTGTAAATATTTGTACATATTGCCCATACCTCTCATGTAATACAGTGTTCACATAAGCCTGCAGATTAAATGCTTTTTTTACTTGAATGAACATGATCCAAAATTGAGAAATCAATAGATGGTTGAGGCAGTAGCCATGGTGGAATAGCTGGCATTAAAACAGTTTGACTAGTAGCCCAATCATTGCCTTCCAATTCCTTACTTATATCTGATATGATTGTACTGAAACTCTCCTTTTTGATTTTGCTACTTTCCCAAAAACTATCCACAACCTTTTTAGTGGGGTGTAATTCTTTATGACTTTGTAGATTTACCCAATAATTAGCCACTGCTATGGCAAGTCCCCAACTTCCACGTGGAGGGCTGACAACAGTGTTGATTCGACTGCCTCACAACACAACCGCAGTGCTTGAGCCCAAATTCTGTCTAATTTTTTGAAGGAGGTTTGAGTTGCCGATCCAAATATAATGCACACATACTCTAGAACTGATCTAATCAATGCTATATAGATATTTTTCATAGCTAGTGTATCAGCTCCCCAAACAGTATCTGTTAAGCATCTCATAATATTTAAGACTTTGTTACTTTTATCTTAGATTTTGTCTATATGAGTCTTCCATGTGAGCAATGCATCAAACCATAAACCTAAAAACTTGAACACTTTCTTTTTTTCCTAATAACTGATTATAAAGTTTCAGGCAAACATCATCATTTACTTTCTTTCTTGTAAAAAAACACTTTGAGATTTTTCTACAGATAATTTGAATCCTCACATTTGAGACCAGTTTTTAATTTCATTGATAGCTTCCTGAACTTTTTTTTTTTTTTTTTTAACATACTTTACATTTCTTCCCCTTTTCCAAATTGCCCCATTGTCTGCAAAAATTGATTTTCCAATATCTGGACTGACTTGCTTATATATATTATTTATTATGATTGAAAATAACAGAGGACTAATAATGCTGCCTTGAGGAGTACCATTGTCAACTAAATATTTCTCCGAAAAAGAATTCCCAACCCGAATCCGAATAGACCTGCCAAATAAAAAATCCTTTATCCAGTTATACATTTTGCCATCTACACCCATATTACCTAATTTTCTTAAAAGACTTTCCTTCCACATTATGTAATATGCCTTCTCTATATCAAAGAAAACAGCTGCTACCCCTTATTTATGCCCTCTTCTAAATCCACTCTGACATGGTGTAAATAAATAATTTTTCTTCATATGGTATGTTAAGATCATGTGTTTTTTCTGTTCCGCTTTTTGTCTCAGTGTCGTTTGTGGCTTATAACTAAGAAGCAGTAACTGCACAGAGGCTTTATGTCTTTAAACTAGAAATAAGAACCGTCTGCTGTGTCGGGTTGATATTTGCTCTCTCAATGATATTTTATGCCCTGATCTAAACCTCAAAATTGAAAATTCACTACATGAAAGGTTAGAGGTACTTGCACTAGAATTTATCCATTTTGTGCAGTTTTAGATATCCATTGCACAAAGAATTCAATTACTTTTTATTGTACAATTATTTCACAGCAGTCTTTTTTTTTTTTTTTTGCTAATTAGCATAGTTACGTTGAAGCTTCAATCTTCTCCTACAGTTGAAACTCCTTGGTTTAAGGCAGCATTCCAACCAGAGTAAAAGATTTACATCTTGACCTGTAAACCTGCACAGTTCATCACTATAACTAGAGGGACACTCACACAACATTAATGTGTTATTTTTTAAGACATGGCCTAAAAAATGAACATAATTTGCTTATAACTTTAT
Organism: Thunnus maccoyii; assembly: GCF_910596095.1. Classification (NCBI taxonomy): domain Eukaryota; kingdom Metazoa; phylum Chordata; class Actinopteri; order Scombriformes; family Scombridae; genus Thunnus; species Thunnus maccoyii. The sequence goes on along the minus strand of NC_056542.1, from coordinate 2,054,169 downwards.
GATTTCTTGTGGTCACAACCAAGCAGATGGTTGTGGATTTTAGGAGGACCACGGCTAGGATAAACACCATTTCCATTCTTGGAGAAGAGGTGGAGGGATACCAATACCTTGGAGTCCTCCTCAACAACAGATTGGACTGGAAATGCAACACAGAGGCTTTCTACAGGAAGGGACAGAGCAGACTCTACTTTTTGAAGAAGCTTATGTCCTCTAATGTGTTCAGTAAGATGTTGCAAATCTGTTACCGGCAATATTCTTCACTGCTATCTGCTGGGGCAGCAGTATCAGAGCCAGAGACACTAACAAACTGAACATATATACTATTATCATATGTATATACACTCAGTAAATGGTCAATTATAGTTATGGTTATATCTATAGTCTGCATTTTATTTTTAATTATTCTATTTAATTTTATATGATTTCATTTCATTTGATTTATGTCAAGTGGCTGCTGTAACACTTTAATTTCCCTTTGGGATTAATAAAGTCATCTATCTATCTATCAATGAGTCTGGTAGACTTGTATTATCACCTCATGAAGCACAGTGATATCAAAATAAACACACGAGATGAGATTAAAAAAACAAACATTTTGTCTGTTTGTTTCAGCATTTATTGTATGAAGTACTAACACTTAATGTTACTGTCACTTTAGATTCATATTTTGATCATCTGTAAAGTACTGTCTGTATATACTGTTATCATATGTATATACATTGAGTAAATTATTCAAGTATCAATCTACACTCAATTCTAACATTGTGCAGCTTACTACCTCATCAATATCAACCTGCCTTGAACTAATGTACAGTGTACTATAGCATATTAACATCATTGAGCAGTGTATACTCAGTAAATTGAAATACCTGCCTCACTTTCAGTTTTCCTGATCATCCAATCAATTAAATTAAGAATATCAGTCTGAAAAGCCATCATGAAAAAATATTGTATTGTTGATAAAAATGCATTGACTACACCATGTAGTACATCATCTACAGTCTCTGTGTGTCATCTCTAAAACAGCAAACAACAAACATTTTTATCTCAAGTCAAACAAGGAAAAAAATACATTGAAAATAAAAACTGCAGACAAGAAGACTCTAGTCGGCAATATGAAAACTTAAGTGAGCCAACAGCAGTCGAGGTTTCCTCTGTTTCATCAGAGATCTCATAATCCAAAAAAAAAAATCTTTTAACAGGTCAATCATTAACATTTATAGAAACTATCCAACAGAATCCAACAGTTCAAATTTAGCGAAGTGCTGAAAGTAAATAAATAAATGCCAATCAGTTGTCTGTTATTATTTTAGCCAAGACAAATTAAAATTTACTGGGACTTATTATAGAGTAAAATAAAACAGTTTTGTCATTCACTCTCACATGTAAACTTAGGCTTCATTTGTAAATAATATCAAGTACTACTTGAAGTACAGTATGTGGATTATTCTGAAATACTTTGTATGTAAAGATTCTTGTTTTTGGAAACTATAACAATCAGCACCATCTTTGACCATCGACACCAAACCGTAACTTTGTCAATGAAATGCTGTTGCCAACAGTAAAATTATTTATTTGCACAAAGGTTATAGCTTATCCAAAGTCCTCCCCTTCATTTCAACACATCATAAAAACATACTGAGTCATAAAACAATATAACATCAAACAAAAAAAACATGTATTGCAAAAAAACAAGAGAAAAAGAAAGAAAAGAAGAAATAATCAAAACAGAAATTTGAACACTTTAAATGTGCAAGAGGTGTAATACAGACCCAGTCGCACAAAATTCTATTTAGATAAAAGATATTTTTTTAAAACATGTTTATAACATTATTAAAGAAGATGACGACTTCAAAGTTGTACTTAGTGAATTCCAGAGATGAGGACCTCTAAATTTGATAAAAAAATTGATGATTGGAAGTGCGACAGCAAGGTAAATGAAAGTCCTTTGATCGCCTCATTGCATAAGAGTGAATGTCTGACGATAAAAGGAAAAAATTATGAAATGTATCTGGAAGGTTTTGCCTGTGATATATGAATTTGAACAGAAACACACAGGTTAGAAGAGTATTTACAGAATAAATTGACAAAAATTCAAATTTCCTAAATAAAAGGTGCAGATGGCTCTTGGTTGGTGGAGTTTGAAATCATTCTTAAAACTCTTTTTTAGATTAAAATAAATTGTGAAGGATATGTAGCAGCCCAAACAATAATACAATAATTCATATATGGATAGATTAGACTATAATACAAAGTTAAATAAGAAGAAGGATGAATCATTTTCATTGACCTTTAGCAAACATGTTCAATATGTTTTGTCCAAGTTAGTCTTTCATCTACAATAACGCCTAAGAATTTAGTAACTGGGACTGGGAAGATATTGGTGAACACTTACCTACAAGAGTTTCAGCTCAAATGTTTGTCCTGTTTATGGATTGTTTTTGTTGACATGTGCTGCCATTATGTGTTCTCGTGTATTTGATCCATGATCACAACTGAATCCTCTGCAACATTTCTTATATGCTTTTCCAGTTCAAACACAACAGAATCTTTTCTGTGTTGCAGCAGGTTCACCACAAATCTCTCTCGCATGTTTTACAATTATGCAGCTTCTCATCTGAATGAATTCTTATGTGCCTTTTCAAATACCAACTTCATATTTTGTCTATTTACTAATTAAAACACGCTCCTTCCAGTGGTATGATTATTTTTATGGTAGACCTTGTCATACATGGGCAATATGCACTTGAAATATCGGTGTGAAATCACTTTTTCCAGTTTTTACTGCCTCATGAATCAGAAATTTACATTTCATTCAGACATGCACTGACTTGCCAAAAAAGTACTATAACATGAGTATCATATCTCAAAATTTACTCTGATGTGGTTCAGTGTGAAGATATAGTGCTCCAAAGCACAAAAGAATTTTTTTATACAATTTCCAGCAAGCCATAATTTGTCAAATATGCAACTGTTGGCCAACTATTTTACAAGTTAAAGACATATAATAGTGCAGAACAATCCCTGAAAATTTCAAGCATCTAGCATGAATAGTTCAAACGTAATGATTAATTTTGCAGGCCATGGCTCCTTTTTAAAGCCTCCACATTTCAGAAACAGAAAAAGATACCAGCCGAAAATTTTGCACACTAGTTGTTGGGTGCAATGACATAATTTACACAGTATGTATGAAGCAAATCAATGATGGTCAGTCGGGAATTTTTTCTAAAACCTGTTGATTTGATCTGGAATTACCCAGAATCTTCTCCCATTGCGTGCTTTCTCATGTGGTACTTCAAGTTATGTCTACGTCTGTACTCTTTCCCACAAGTTGTGCACTTGTACGGCCTCTCACCTGTGTGGACTCTCATATGCACTTTTAATGCGCCCGAATCATTGAATCTTTTCTCACAAGTGTTACATGCGAACGGCTTCTCTCCTGTGTGTGTTCTTATATGTCTTTTCACTGCTGTCATGTCACGAAATCTTCTCCCACAAGTGGTACATGGGTATGGTTTCTCACCTGTGTGGACTCTCATATGCGCATTTAATGCGGCCAGCTCAGAGCATCTTTTCTCACAAGTGTTACATGCGAACGGCTTCTCTCCTGTGTGTGTTCTTATATGTCTTTTCATTGCTGTCATGTCACTAAATCTTCTCCCACAAGTGTTACATGCGTACGGCTTCTCACCTGTGTGGACTCTCAGATGTCTGTTCAAGTTGGAGTTCCACTTAAAAGATTTCCCACAAGTGTCACACTTTAAGGACTTTTTCCCTGTATCAGTATTACTGTGAATCTTTAATGTGGTAGAGTTGTCTTCATTGTTAGTGTGATTTTTTCTTCTGTGACGTCTCTTCTTTAGTTTTGGCTCTGCTTTTCTAGTTGATCCTGAGTCTCCATGTTTGCCTCCTTTGTGATCTTGGCTCTCAGCTACATGAGAGTCGTGAGGGAGCAGCTGGTCGTCACTGTTTGGTTCTGGTTCCACAGAACTTTGAACTGACATGCTGACAACATGCTCTTCCTCTGCTTCACTCTGAGTTTCATCAGGACTCAAGTCCAGAGTCTGATCTTCACTTTCATCACAAGTAGGAGTCAACATAAAGGTTTCTGTCTCCTGCTTCAGCACCAGCTGTTCTCCCTCCAGACTGGTACAGAGTTCCTCCTGTTCCTCTTTAATCTGTGGAGGCTCTGGGTCCTCTTGGTCCAGACTGGAGTTCCTCTCCTGGTTACAGAGCTGCTGGTCAGCGAGAACCTCCTCCTCCTTACAGACATGTTGCTGTGGGAGCTCTGGAAGGACAAAGGGGAAAGGCTGAAGAGAAAATCTTGTACCATGTTCTGATAAGGCATCCTTTATAAAGGGTTTATAAGCATTAATTAATGATTCATTAATGGTTAATAAATAATTTATTAATGCTTTATTAATCATTCATAAACCATTAACTAACAAAACTAACACATTAACAAAATTACCCTTTATTAATCATTCATAATCATTTACAACTGCAGGACTTCTGATGATTATGAATCATTAATAAAGGGTTAAATTACTTTCTGATAAGTTATCAGGTGTATTGATAAAGGGTGATGCTTCAAATATTCTACGTAGTGGTGTAACTGAACGTAGTTGATACGTGATCCATACAGATCACCCATCACGGTTCGGCATGTATGTGAACCGCAGATTAACCGTCAAATTTAATGTCTCATTTAAGACAAAGTAAACAAACTGCTGTAGCTACAAGACATGGACAGACAGCGTCTCACTAACAGGGATTTTGAAGAGCAACGACCAAACCAGCATCTAACGGGTCTGAAGTGACATTTTCAGGTATGTTTACACGCCGTTTAACGTGCTGCAGCTGAGCGGCTAATTAGCTATTTAGCTGCTAACTGACGTTGCACTGGCGGAGCACTTCTCCCCGATTAAAGTTTGGTAACTCGTTCAACAAGCTGAACTGCAGGACAAGACGTGCAGTGCCGCCGCTCCGCATACGCAGAGTACACAGAGCGCGCGGGGCCTCAAGTACCAGGCGGGGGCCCCCAAAATTAAGGTTGATAAAAATGTCATGATAATTATCACATTATACATTTTAACACAAATTGAAAAAATATATAAATTAGTTATGGACAGGCCCACCGTTGGTTTTTTCATTGTATGTACCCTATCACTCAATTCAGGCAAATTAGATGTTTTTACCTAATATATAAAAAGAGTCGGCTACTTCCGGTTTAGCCCTCCGGCTAACTTGAATGGGGATAAAACAATTCAATCATGCGGCTCTTCTAGGCTTTTGAAATGTGATCGGACCAAACGGATTTAATTCTGATAGTGAGACACGCCATTTCGCGGCGGTTGTGACGCTCAGAAAAATGTATCCGCTGATTTACAGACATCTCTTTCACAATGTAAGTCTATTGGAAAAAGTCTTTTTGGGCCAGTATGCACCACGTGACGTTGTAATTACACGGTTTGGCCGCTATGTCATACTGGCTTCAAAGCCTGGCGCTCTTCCTGTATCCAGTTCTCTTTATACATCCATGCAGCAACAGGGGAACTTAACTCTCTCAGCCTCCTCTATTCATTCTCTATGGTAGTTCTTATCTCTATGGGTGTAACCCCCCCTCCCACCACAATGTAGGTTACAATGGCAGAGTGGCGCTGTCCGTATTTCTGCTCGTTAACTCTGCAGGAAGTGAAGACTGCAGAAGCAGCGATTCAAAGTTTGTGACTAACTTGACTGACAACTTTATCCAAAATATGAGATATTCGGGTCTTGTTATGTTTGTGGTGAATGAAACTTGCCAGCCAAAGTTTCAGCCTAGTAAGGCTCATTGAGAGCTATATGCGTTCGTGTGTGGATGAGGCCAAACTATACAACCTCACTTTGCTGTGTGTTGAGCGGGACATGAACACTAATAAGGACAGGGAAGGAAAATGGAGAATCACCCGCTTAATGTGATTATTTATGTTTCCCTTAACTTTTCCCTTTACTTCGAATCAGAAGCTAACTTCAGTAGACATCCGAACAAATAATTACAAGTGTATATTTTACCACTGCGGCGGTACATAAAGCTGATTATTCTGTTTTATGTTAAACGAATGAAGGTTTTACAGACCTATTCTGTTTAACTTTATCTCAGGTTTCCAAACGATATCCAGCAGTATGCGCTGACGGTTGATCTCTTTCTCGTACTCTGAGATAGTTTCTTGAAAAACTCGGAATATTTCTTCAGCAGCAGCAGTTAGTCGCTCGTTGATTGACTCTCTCAAAAACTGAATTGAAGACATTGTTGTTTAATTACAAGTAAGATGTCTCCGTGTCCTGCTGAGAGACTTCTTCCACGCGCAGGACATCACGAAGCTAACAGGACCCCCCCCCCAATGCAGGGTTTTTTTAAATTCTCCAATTGTTTCCACCCAAGCAGGTAGCCAATGCGGAAGTGCCTTAAACCTGCATTCTTTCTAATGGCCATCAGGGGGCGACTCCACTGGTTGCAAAAGGAAATGAGATTGTATGGAAGTCTATGAGAAAATGACCCTACTTCTCATTTGATTTCTTACCTCAGCAAACTCTTTCCCAATGAGTTTATGGTCTCACTCGCTAGTTTCAAGTCTTCATCAATACAGCATGATGTTCATTTTGTAAATTATGGTCCCATTTAAAGTAAAATAGGTGATAAAATAGCAGGTAAAAATGAGGTGAGGCCGAGACTAACCCTTCTACAATTGCAAGAGAGAAAACAATTCCCCACTTAACCTACCGTTTATGAATTGAAGTTGAGAAACAATATTGATTGAATCGGGCTTAATTTATACCAAATAAGTAACTTGGCTTGTCCACATTGCTAATTGATAGCCTACCTGATTATAACCGGCCGTATACATACATTCTGCATATGTACAACCACAGTGGTTCAGAAAGTTTTTGGAGGCCATTCTTTGCTCTCCTCAGCCACCAGAGTTCAAAATTAACTGCACAAATTGATCCACCCTGTACAAATGGACTGTCCCAAATAGGGACTGCAGGACTTTTACTTGTGATGGAGTATTTTTACATGGTTGTATTGGTACTTTTACTTAAGTAAAGGATCTGTATACTTCTTCCACCACTGTTATTCAGCCTACATTTAATTCATTTCAGGCGTAAGATGTTAACAAATTTGCGATCGTTGCTTAAACGTTTTATTGAACTTAATAAGTCTACTGAAGGTGAAAATGCCTCACAAATGCGAATATAGACCAACAGCAGAGTTGTTATTGTGTGGGACATAAAAATCCTGTCAGCGGCAGCCTGAGTAACACAGAGACACACAGACAGGTGAGCTACAGTCTCTCAGGTGAGCTCTGATGTCATCGTGAAAGATCTAGCCATGAGTTCAAGGAGTTGAATGAAACAGCTTTAGTTTTGAACTATGATGTGGTGACTCTGTCATGTAGATTTGTTAATTTGTTGTATTAACAAATCTACAGAGCTACAGAATCCCACATTAGGTTTGAACATGACTGACCTGAGATTTATTGTTGAACGCCATTATAAGGCAAGGCAAGTTTATTTGTATATCACATTTCAACAACAAGGCGATTCAAAGTGCTTTACATAGAGCATAAAAGGCATTAAAACAGAATATAAAAACAATAAAAAAGTGTTACATTTGGAAATAAAAAAGAAGCTAAAAAGGGAATAAGACATAAAACAAGAGAATAAAAGTAACAGTGCAGTGTAAAATATTAAACCTTAATGTGGTTTAATAAAAGGCAGCAAACAGAAAAGTCTTAAACTGCTGAGAGTCGCAGCAGATCTGCAGTTTTCTGGGAGTTCGTTCCAGATATGTGGAGCATAAAAACTGAAAGCTGCTTCACCATGTTTGGTTTTTTACTCTGGAGACAGAAAGCAGACCTGATCCCAGACCACCTGAGAGGTCTGGATGGTTCATAATGTAGCAGCAGACCAGAAACCATTTAGTGTTTTATAAACCAACAGCAATATCTTCAAGTCAATTCTTTGACAGACAGGAAGCCAGTGTAAAGATCTTTTTAGATTTTTTTAGGGAGACCTGTAAAGACAGCGTTACAGTAGTCAAGTCTACTGAAGGACAAGTTTTTCCAAATCCTGCTGAGACATAAAGTCCTTTGATTCTTGATATATTCTTCAGGTGGTAGTAGCCTGACTTTGTAATTGTCTTAATAAGTCAATTTTAAATATAAATTTTCAGATTCATTTCAATAAAATCAAATGTAAACATATGTTTAAAATCAGAGGAAAAAATAACGATATAAGTCCTGTTTTAGCTCTTCATCATTTTTCTCACACATTTACCCAGATGGCATGCTCCATTCAAATCTATTAAAATAAGAAACTGGGAAAATTCTTGGTTTTCTCAAACAAATTATCACAAGCTATACGCTGTAGAGCTAAAGCCTGGTCAGCTCTGCTCTCCATCAATCCCAATCTCCACAGTGTATTCCTCTTCTGAACCAGCAGAGGGAGCCTTCCCTGCTCTGTCCTCTGTATTCAATGCACTTGTAAGTATGAACATCAGACAGTGAGCTGCTGAAGACAATCTCAGTCCTCATCTCCTGAGCCTTAGTGCTCCTTGTATCACTACATGCATTGCCCATATATTTAATCTAACACTAAGTACTGGTAAGACACCAGTGGTACGGAAGACAGCTCAGGTCGTCCCACTGCACAAAGGTGGACGCACTGATAACATGAACACTTATCATCCAATATCTTGCGAAGATCCTTGTAACTCTAGTTTACAGGTAACTTTGTGTTTATCTAGGCTATAAATGAATGGAATTATGAGTTTTTATAGTGCACAACTCCAACATGAAATTATTTGTCCAGTGACATAACTCATAGTACAGCAGATATAATAATAGGGAAATAGTCCTCCTTGTTGGCCACACAAGAGTTACAATTAGAATTATGATTGTTAGTAGTCTTAATTACGAGTATAGGTCTTTGAAGGTTAAGTGACTGATATGCAAGCACAAGAAAACACAATTTGATTACATACACATTTCTTACTAATACTAAAGCTACAAGTACTAAACACTACAACATTTTACAGACACTGGTACACACGGCTATGGCTAGTGAATGATGCAGAGTTATCTATTGTGTAGTTGGTATGAGAGACCTTATAAACAGATGAGATGACTGTTACTTGAGAAGCAGTGAATCAAATCAACAGTACAACAACTTAGTTTTGAATTGCCAATTGAAATTGCAAATCATGAAAGCACGAGGGTTTAAACAAGTTGATGAAGGTTTTACACGAATACTTAAAACTTGATACCTCGGCTTGATCCTCAACTCATGACTCTAGATTCTGAGGTTTCACCTCCTATTGTTCTGAGTCACATCTTCAGACTAGCAAAATGCAAGCTTTCCACCGGCATGGCAGATGGCATTTCACAGCTTTTTTTTGTTTGTTTGTTTTTTTTTTTTTTTTTAAATTAGCATAGTTTCGTAGAAGCTTCACTCTTCTCCTTCAGTGGAGACTCCTTGGCATGACGCCTAGAATCTTCTTGCATTGCGTGCTTTCTCATGTGGTTCTTGTAGTTATGTTTACGTCTCAGCTCTTTCCCGCAAGTTGTGCACTTGTACGGATTCTCACCTGTGTGGACTCTCATATGCAATTTTAAATGCTCCGCCACAGTGAATCTTTTCTCACAGATGTTACATGGGTACGGCCTCTCACCTGTGTGGACTCTCATATGCACTTTTAATGCGCTCGAATCATTGAATCTTTTCTCACAAATGTTACATGCAAACGGCTTCTCTCCTGTATGTGTTCTTATATGTCTTTTCACTGTTGTCATGTCACTAAATCTTCTCCCACAAGTGGTACATGGGTATGGTTTCTCACCTGTGTGGACTCTCATATGCGCATTTAATGAGGATGGCGCACGGAATCTTTTCCCACAGGTGTCGCATGGGTACGGCTTCTCACTTGTGTGGACTCTTAAATGCCATCTCAATTTTTCGATCACAGAGAATCTTTTCCCACAAGTGTCGCACTCGAAGGACTGTTCCCCTGTATCAGTATTTCTGTGAATCTTTATTGTGGTAGAGTTGTCTTCATTGTTAGTTTGATTTTTTTTTCTGTGAGGTCTCTTCTTTAGTTTTGGCTCTGCTTTTCTAGTTGATCCTGAGTCTCCATGTTTGCCTCCTTTGTGATCTTGGCTCTCAGCTACATCAGAGTTGTGAGGGAGCAGCTGGTCGTCACTGTTTGGTTCCGGTTGCACAGAACTTTTAACTGACATGCTGACAACATGCTCTTTCTCTGCTTCTCTCTGAGTTTCATCAGGACTCAAGTCCAGAGTCTGATCTTCACTTTCATCACAAGTAGGAGTCAACATAAAGGTTTCGGTCTCCTGCTTCAGCACCAGCTGTTCTCCCTCCAGACTGGTGCAGAGTTCCTCCTGTTCCTCTTTAATCTGTGGAGGCTCTGGGTCCTCTTGGTCCAGAATGGAGTTCCTCTCCTGGTTACAGAGCTGCTGGTCAGCAAGAACCTCCTCCTCCTTACAGACATGTTGCTGTGGGAGCTCTGGAAGGACAAAGGGGAAAGGCTCAAGAGAAAATCTTGTACCATGTTCTGATAAGGCATCCTTTATAAAGGCTTTGTGAGCATTAATTAATGACTTAATTAATGGTTAATAAGTATTTTACTAATGCTTCATGAATTATTTATAAACAATTAACATTAACAACCATAATACAGGAACAAAATTACCCTTTATTAATGATTCATAATCATTTACAACTGCAGGACTTCTGATGATTATGAATCATTAATAAAGGGTTAAATTACTTTCTGATAAGTTATCAGGTGTATTGATAAAGGGTGATGCTTCAAATATTCTACGTAGTGGTGTAACTGAACGTAGTTGATACGTGATCCATACAGATCACCCATCATGGTTCGGCATGTATGTGAACCATCATGCCTCATATTGCGCTTTAATTGAACCATTAAGATTTGAATATTTTACATATTATAAGATTTTCTTTAAACATTGGACATCTTGAATGTTGTTTTCATTTAAGACCATGGGCAAAAGTTCCTTGCATTAAGTGTATTACAGAACAACAAAAGGTAAAGTTATATTTGTGTCCATTTTTTTTTATTTTTTTGCTGATGTACAAGGCATTAGTAAATTATTTATTAACCATCAATTAAGCCATTAATTAATGCTTATAAACTGTTTATAAATAGTGTCTTATCAGAAAGTGGCACCAAAAATGCAGACATCTGACGACGCTGAAGTTAGCTTCTGATTTACAGTTTCTGAATCAGGTTTAGGGGAAAAGTTAAGGGAAACATATCCTGTATGATGATAATTAGCAACTGATTCTCTGATTTTGCACCACTTAACACATGTGAAAAAGTGTTAGACATCATTACAAATGTCTTAACGCTGTTTAAAACCAATTTATGATATGTTAAACCTTTATTTAATTAGTGAAAAGAAAAACAGAAAGCGATTTCACTGATATTTTTTCATTCAGACAGCATTACACCAGGTCCAGATTAAAAACCACTATACATAGATTAACAAGGAAACTCCAGAGACTCATTAAAACACAGTGATTTGAAAGTCCAGATTTGACAAGTCTAAATTTTGTGGTTTTTGTGAAGAAAGCCCAACACGCACACACACATATGTTGAATTACACCAGCCACTTTCTTTCTTTGGCACTGATTTTGCACTATTTATAGACAATATTCTGTATTCTGTGTCCTGTAATCATCATGTATACTTCTTAAATTATTACATTTATTATATACCCTACTTGGCACACAGTGCCAATCCCATATTTTAAATAAGACCTATTTATTGGAAATACCACAAAAACGTACAGTACTGTTTGCAGGAAAAGACTATAATTGCACTCAAACACATTCAGCAGAACCAACACAAGACATGACTATGGCTGACCAGAGTATAGGCCTATCTGCTTTTAGTGATTATATACGGAAGTAATAATAAGGTGCTTGAACTTAATCTTTGATCTAGACCTGGTCTACTGTGGTCTGGATGGAGAAATGTGAAATCGCCCTTTTTATTTTCATGGGCAAAACAAAGGTTTCACTAATTTGAAAGTGGGTTTAAACAATGTTAAAGCTTTTGCTACGATGTTTAATATGATTTTTCAAAAGTGTAAATGGTGCAAAAACGGAGAAGCAGCCGCTAAATATCATTATTTATGTTTCCCTTAACTTCTAAGCAGAAGCTAACTTCAGCGTCGTAGACACCCGAAAAAATAATTACAAGTATATATTTTAACCACTGCGGTGCTATATAACGCTGATTATTCAGTTTTATGTTAAAATAATTAAGGTTTTACAGACATATACTGTGTAACTTTATTTCAGGTTTCCAAACGATATCCAGCAGTCTGCGCTGGCCTGTGTTAATTTTAATACGCAAAATAAAAGTTTCACAAATCTGAAAGTGGGTTTAAACAGTGTTAAGCCTTTATACTACGATGTCTAATATGACGCGTAATTTCACGCGTGTAAATGGTGCAAAAACGGAGAATCACCCGCTTCATATGATTATTCATGTTTCCCTGAACTTTCCCCGAAACTTCGAAGCAGAAGCTTACTTCAGCGTCGTAGACACTCGAACAAATAATTACAAGCATATATTTTAATTTAACATAAAGCTGATTATCCTGTTTTATGTTAAACGAATGAAGGTTTTACAGACCTATTCTGTGTAACTTTATTTCAGGTTTCCAAAAGATATCCAGCAATATGCGCTGACGGTTGATCTCTTTCTCGTATTCTGAGATAGTTTCTTGAAAAACTCGGAATATTTCTTCAGCAGCAGCAGTTAGTCGCTCGTTGATCGACTCTCTCAAAAACTGAACTGAAAACATTGTTGTTTAGTTACGAGTTATGTCTCCGTGTCCTGCTGAGAGACTTCTTCCAAGCACAGACACCAAGCAGATAACACGACTAGGTCCTTTGTCATTTACTTCCGCTGGGTGTTACACTCTTAAGTTCCGACAGCGGGATCTCGGTTTTTCGGTTCCGCTTGCTGTGATCAGAGCCGTTGGTTGTAGCTATCGTGGAGATGGCGGCATCGTAAAAAGGACAGGAGCAGAAAAGGAATGGGGCTGATGAGAATATTTGCATGAACAAGAAACGGGTTTTTAGCATTGATTGTCATAAATTCTGCTGTTGAAATACAGGAGAAGTTAGAAAGAATCAAGATGGTGCTGGACACTGCCAGGAGATACTTGAATGTTGTGGACATATCTGAAGATTTAGATATTACACTGAGGGAAGGATTTGCACCAACTCAGACAGTTGGGTCTGGGTTATACAATGGAAAATGTCAAGAATAGGATCCCTTTGGGTGAACACTGTAAATAGTTTGGACTTGTGAAGCTGTTACGATCCAGCTAGTTTCATGATACCAGACAATCAGAGATCTCCGCCTACTGAAGTCTGGGGATTTCTAAATGCACAGTAACTGCTTGAACAGCGCTGAACAAACAAACCTGCCTCCCTTACATCTGTCAAGGACACAACTAACCGGAAATGATGCTCCTCCCCCCTCATTCTCCTCCACAGTGAACTGTCACCGCCCCAATATGAAGGGCCGCCCTAAAGACTTTGGAGTGATTCTGCAATGCAGGGTTTTTTTTTAAAACTCTCCAATTGTTTCCACCTTCCGGTAGCTCCCGGTCTGAAAAGTGAAGCCAATGCATAAGTGCCTTAAACCTGCATTCTTTCTAATGGCCAGCAGGAGGCGACTCCACTGGTTGTAGAAAGAAGTCAGATTGTATGGAAGTCTATGAGAAAATGACCCTACTTCTCATTTGATTTATTACCTCAGTAAACTGTTTCCTAATGAGTTTATGGTCTGAATCACTACTTTCAAGTCTTCTTCAATACAGCATGATGTTCATTTTGTAAATTATGGTCCCATTTAAATTAAAATAGATGATAAAGCAGCGTATGCTTTAAGGTGTCCACGCTGTCATCCAAATATGGTCACTTCTCATCACCTCTGGCTCCAAAAAACCAAGATGGCAATGGTCAAAATGCCAAACACAAGGGTTCAAAACAGGAATCCACAAACCTATGGTTCCAAACATGGCTACAAGGTCAGCAGGTGGACAAAAAATTATGCTGCAATGGGTGCTACAACTTGAGAAGCAAATATAGGCTAAACCAGTTCAAAAGAGCCACTATAAAATAATAATTTATTTTATAGTAGAATTTATAAATTCAAATGTTTGTTGGTGGGTTTTTGTTTTTTGCGATTGCAGATCTCTCTGAATTAACCACAGCTATCCTTTGTATTTTTGTGCTGTTTTATCTCTCTAGTTTCAGTAATATGAACAGTAACTTACCTCTGTGCATTTCAAACTGTTTCATATCAATAAAAATTGCATCCTTTCGGTACAGCAATGGCTTTCATTTCATTTCAGGTGCTCTGTGAAATTTGTATGTGTTAAGATGACAGAAAATACCCTGTTGACACGTCCATTTTGAATGTCTTAAGGCGTTCAAAATGCACTTGTAAGTTTGAACATCAGACAGTGAGCTGCTGAAGACAATCTCAGTCCTCATCTCCTGAGCCTTAGTGCTCCTTGTATCACCACTTGCATTACCCATATATTTAATCTAACACTCATTACTGGTAAGACATCAGTGGTACGGAAGGCAGCTCAGGTCGTCCCACTGCACAAAGGTGGATCCACTGATAACATGAACACTTCTCATCCAATATGGTAAATGGTAAATTGACTGTACTTGTATAGTGCCTCTCTAGCCTTTTGACCACTCAAAGCGCTTTTTACACTACGACTCACATTCACCCATTCATATGCTGAATGGGTACAGGGGATACCATGCAAGGTCCCAACCTGCCTATCAGTATGTGATGGCATAGCCAGGGTTAAGTATCTTGCCCAAGGACACTTCGACATGTGGACAGGAGGAGCCGGGAATCGAACCACCAATCTTCTGATTAGTGGATGACTTGCTCTACCTACTGAGCCACAGCCGCCCTTATCTTCGCAAATCTTTGTAAATCTTGCGAAGATCCTTGTAACTCTAGTTTACAGGTAACTATGTGTTTATCTAGGCTATAAATGAATTCTCCAGCCGCAGTAGTCAGGTTTCAGACCATGACATAGTACAGTTGCTACCACTACAGTTGTATTAAATTATATCATACATTCATGGACATTAAAACAGCACTGCGCTGCACTGATGTTGATCTTTCTAAGGCTTTTGATACTGCTGACCATTGCATTTTACTCAACAAACTACATTGTCTTGGTTTGGGTGTTTTGCTTGTGTAGGAATTTGTGCACTCAAATAGCTTTATGATTTTATGGGGAAATAATGAGTTATTATAATGCACAACTCCAACATGAAATTATTCACCCAGTGACATAACTCATATCAGAGTAGGTATGATAATAGGAAAATAGTCCTCCTTGTTGGCCACACAAGCACAAGAATACACAAACAAGTTCACTACAGTTACATACACATATATTACTAATGCTGGAGCTACAAGTACTAAACACTACAACATTTTACAGACACAAGAGGGAAAGGTGTACACTGGTACACAAGGCTATGGCTAGTGAATGATGCAGAGTTATCTATTGTGTAGTTGGTATGAGAGACCTGATAAACAGATGAGATGACTGCTACCTGAGAAGCAGTGAGTCAAATCAACAGTACAACAACTTAGTTTTGAATTGCCAATTGAAATTACAAATCATGAAAGCACGAGGATTTAAGCAAGTTGATGAAGGTTTTGTGCGAATACTTAGACTTGATACCTAGGCTTGATCCTCAACTCATGACTCTAGATTCTGAGGTTTCACCTCCTATTGTTCTGAGTCACATCTTCAGACTAGCAAAATGCAAGCTTTCCAACGGCATGGCAGAAAGCAAGAAGACAAAGACAAAAGCAAGAGTTTTACCGTTTCAGTCTGCCCACCCAGAAGGTGCATCCTGGCTAATCCATGGGGGTTGCAGAGTTCTGGGGGAGCAGAGTCAGTCCCCTCCTGTCCTCTGGCAAATACAATTCCTGAATGTGGTTATTCTTTGCATGCATGATTCATAATTTTGTATTTTTGATAGTAGCTTTAGTGTTCTGAAAGCGAAACAAGCAGAATGGTACTAAACATGATAGTGTTATCATGGATGATGGAATTACGTTGGTGGTACATTTCTTGGCTTTAAGGCAGTGGAATAAAAGTCTAAGTAAAGTACATAACAACACAAATTGTAATACATACACATACTAACATGCAACATAAATTGTTCTTAGGCAACAACTAAAACTACATTTGTAAGTCCATGGGTTTTACAGTCCTCTATTCTTGCAAACGGCAAACAGCAGGGGTCCATGCCATTTGAGGGTGTATGTGTGTCACTGGAGCATGGAATATTGTGCAGCATGTCTTGCCATATGTTGATTTGCCCAGTGATCAGTTATTGTATGCATATTTGTCTGATAGAACACAGGCAATCTCTGCTAATGGTCTCAAAACAACCTCCTTAGGTATAAAGAAGGGAGTACTATAAGGGTCTGTGCTGGGTCCTTTACCATTTATACTAAACGCTGTTGGACTATGAAGATATCCTTTACTCTCATGCTGCTCCCTCAACCTTAAAACTGCTTGCATTTCATTACAGGAGATAAATATCGTACACATCACTGTGTATGATATGAAGTGCACACAAGCACAACTATTTTTTTTTTTTGAAAGAAGAGTTCATTAAGTCAAAATTTGGAGATCAAAATTTAGTTTTGAGTTACAAAGTTAAAATTGTTAATTACTTTCTGCTCTTTTAAATTTGATTTACAATCTCATAATTTTGAACTCTGGCCTGCTTTGGTTCAGGACAGACATTTCTTCTGAGTACCAATGTGTTGATTTCTCAGCTGAAAAGAACAATTTTTTAAAGAAAATTAATTTGTGATTTTTGAACTAACATGTTGGTTAGAATTTTTTTTTAAGAAACATACTCTTGACAGACTGCAATAACATATTGGTTTTATTTGTTGACCTTTTCAATTTATTATTTATTTTAGCACTTGGACTAAATAATAAATACCTTGGAATCCTCCTCGAAAACAGACTGGACTGGAAATGCAACACAGAGGCTTTCTACAGGAAGGCATATAACAGGCTCCACTTCTTGAAGACGCTTAGGTCCTCTAATATATGCAGTAAGATAATTGCAAATCTTCTACCGGTGTGTTGTGGCAAGTACAGTACTCTTTGCTGCTATCTGCTGGGGCAGCAGCATCGGAGCCAAGGACACTAACAAACTGATCAGGTTGGCTGGCTCTGTACTGGGACTCCTCTGGAGACACTGGAGCTGGTTGTGGAGAGGAGGATGCTACAAAAACTGTTAAACATCATAGAGAACATCTGGTATCCTCTCCATGACCTGCTGGTCAAACAGTGGAGCACTTTTAGTCAGAGACTTCTTCAGCTCCGCTGTGACAATGAACGCTACAGGAAGTCATTCCTGCCAGCTGCCATCAGTCTGTACAATGACTCTCCTCTTTGACAGGAGAGGACAGACTGCTCATATTTTATTACATTATCCATCACGTTATATTTCAGATACATATTTTGATAATCTTTAAAGTACTGTCTGTATATACTGTTATCATATGTATACACAATCAGTAAATTATTCAAGTATCAATCTACACTCAATTCTAACATGGTGCACTTTACTACCTCATCAATATCCACCTGACATGCACAAATGTACAGTGTACTATAGCATGTTAACGTCTCTGAGCAGTGTATACTCAGGAAATGGTAAATTGCAGTTATGGTTATATCTCTAGTCTCTATTCTATTTTTAGTTGTTCTATTTATTTTTATATTTGAATTAGTATAATAAATTGTGTATAATTTGGCATTTAATTGTACATGCTTCTTTTACGTACTGCATTGTTTTTGTATTTTGATTTATGTCAAGTGGCTGCTGTAACATTTTTATTTCCCTTTGGGATTAATAAATCTATCATCTATCTATCAATGAATCTGGTATACTTATATTATCATCTCATGAATCACAGTAATATCAAAATAAATACATGAGATGAGATAAAAAAAACAAACATTTTGTGGTCTAAGTTTGTTTGGGTATTTATCGTATGCAGTACTAACACTTCTTCAGACATTAAGATTCTTGGTTTTTGAAACTATAACAACCGGCACCATGTTTGACCATCAACATCACACCATAACTTTGTCAATGAAATGCTGTTGCCAACAGCAAAATTAGTAGTTACATTAACACGCATAAAAAAGCAACAAGAATTCAGTTTAACAAAACTTGATAGCGTTGTTGACAGTGTACAACTTACATGAAGATATTCTGACCTCATCTTCATGGAGAATATTTTATATTAATTAGGGACCAGGCCAAAAAGACAGAGGACCCTATTGTTTTTTGTATGTTTGTTTGTTTGTTTCTTTCTTTATTATTACACCGCTTAAACCCTAAATTTGACCCCCTAAACATGCTCAAAAACTCACCAAATTTGGCACGCACATCAGATCTGGTAACAAATTTGATAAAATGTAAAAATTAACCCCTAAAGTTCCAAAACGTGCTCTCTAGCGCCACGTACGTAACAAAATGGCCACAACAGCCCGTAGGAATGTCGTAGAGAGATCAAACCAAAACTCAATTATTTGTCCCATCAAGACCTGCAAATCACATGCTGACACCCCTGACCTAAATCCAAGAGACAAAAACAATAAAAGATAGAAAAAACATGTAAATTCAAGATTTGTAGGTCAAAGTCTTGTGACTCATTTAAAGTTCAAATGAAGTTTGTATCTAAAACTATGTGGAAGCAGTAAATGTTCAAAAAGGTGTGGGTTCACTCACACTCTCCATTCAAATAAAACTTTGACCAGGTCATGTGGGTCAAAAGTCTTTCCTTTTCTAAAAATAGACTTGATGAAAATTAGGAAAATAATTTGTTTTACACACAAACTCATCAAGTTTTCACTTTACTAATTGAAATTCAAGTGAATGGGCCCAAAACTTGCATCATTTTGATGACACAGGTGTGAGCAAGACAGACATGTCTCACCCTGCAGAAAATTCTCATCCTGTCAATCAATCTTTCAAAATAAAAGCACACCACACTTGTAATAAATATCCTTCATTTTTAAAAAGCAAAATGATCTGATCCCGACGGGCCAGAGTGCGAGGTCCCGACCAACGATTTTGGTGAACATTTGCCTAAAGGAGTTTCAGTTCAATTGTTAGTTCTGTTTATAGATTGTTTTTCTTGAAATGTGCTGCCATTATATGTTCTTGTGTGTTTTTTTTAAAACAATATATTTATTGGTTTTTTAGTATGCAAATCACAAATTGTACATTGAATAGCAGTTATATAATACACAGCAAACATTTTTCACCGTTTTCCCTCCCACCACTCCATCCCTATCAACTGACAGACATAAAAAAATAAATAAAAATACAATAAAATGAAACAATAATGATAATAATCAAATAAATAAAGGGTGTTTCTCAGATCAACATACAAGATCATAATACTCCCTCAGAGCTTGTTCCTGATGAAGCGGGTTACCAGCATTGACATCATGTCTTAAGAAGTACATAAAAGGACTCCAGATATCATCAGAAACATTTTGTTATGTCTAACAATGTACGTTCTTCTTTTCCATTGACATGTTTGACACCATTTCTTTGATCCACATTCCGACTCTTGGCCCCTTAACATTTTTCCAATTAAGAGCAATTATATGTCTACAAATCTAAACTCTTTGCTTTGTAAGTGTGGGTTGGTGGGATGTATACCCAGAATGAAAAGCTTAGGATCCAGTGGTAATGGTGTTACATACTCCCCCCCTGCTGGATGGGATATGTATAGTCTTGTTACTGACCCTTTTGTTTGTGCTCTCTCTCCTAGGTGGCCCTGAGTGGATAATTGAGGGGAGGGCCTATGAAGAGGGAACAAAGGGCTTGGACTCTCTCTCTCTCATCTTCCCAGCCTGATCAGCAGCAGCTTGTTTTTTGTGTTTGTTCTGTTATGTTGTAGTTGCCTTTGTTAGTTTCTTGGTTTGGGTTGGTGAGTCTGGCAGCCTTTTTTTTCGCGGCTCTATTTCAGTTTTGTGGATTTAGGTTAGAGAGGAGAGCCCAGATCCTACGGCCCTTTGTGGGCTGGTCTGGGTGTCTCCTCTTCTTTTTGTTAATTTTGGCCGGCTCACCAGCTTTTGTTACTTGGTTGTTGTTTTTGTTAATAAATTTGTTCAATCTTTGTGGGAAATCCTGACTTTTAATTATGTTGGGCCTTCTGTGGGCGAGCTGTTTGTAGAGGGTCGTAACATAATTTTGGGGGCTCGTCCATCGTAACAAATGGCTGCGATAAAAATTGATCGATCATATTAATAACATCTTGGCAAAAGGATTTCACTTTCACACATTCCAATATACAGTGGCATAATGTCCCTCTTGCTTCATTACACTTAATACAAATATCAGGAATATTATCATTACACTTATGCAATTTAATAGGAGTTATGTATGTACGCAACAGCCATTTATACTGTATAAGTTTCAGGCTACTGATGACTGTCTGCCTCTGAGCCTTCTTACACATCTCACTCAGTCTTCTAAAGATATTTCATCATCTATATCTTCCTTCCATAGTCTCAGTTTAGGTTCTGAGGACTCATCAGACCCAGACGCAAACAAGTCATACAGAGATTAAATTAAAATTTTTATCATAGCAATGTCTTATGATTGCTACCTGTAATGAGGAAATGACAGGAATATCTAATGAATGGTTTTGAGATGAGGATATAAGGCTCTTAAGTTGAAGATATTTGGGAATGTCATATTTGACTGATATTTCTGCAAAGGACATAAGTTGTCCATCTTCTCTGTACATATTTTGCACTTTCCTTAACCTTTTTTCAGTCCATATCCGAAATCCTGGATCACCTTTCCCTGGTTTAAAGTCGACATTACCCCACATAGGACTGATGCATGACCAGAAGGAGTTAATATTCAAATATTCACAAGTGTTGAAAAAAACATTTATCATATTCAATACCATAGGGTAGTCTTTATTTTTTCCTCAGGTATTTGTGATCTGCTGAATACAAATACAAGTTCAAATATGAAAATGCAAATACAGCTTCTCATCTGAATGAATTCTTATGTGCCTTTTAAAGTCTGGCACCTGACAGAATCTTTTCCTGTTGCGTGCGTTTTCATGTGGATGTTCAAGTTATGTCTAAGTCTGAACTCTCTCCCACAAGTTTTGCAACTGTACGGCTTCTCACCTGTGTGGATTCTCATGTGCGCTTTTAATGCGCCCAGCACAGAGAATCTTTTCTCACAGGTGTTACATGTGTACGGCTTCTCACCTGTGTGTGTTCTTATATGCCTTTTCACTGTTGTCATGTAACTAAATCTTCTCCCACAGGTGTTGCAAGGGTACGGCTTCTCACCTGTGTGGATTCTCATATGCAGGTTTAATGCACCCAGATGAGGGAAACTTTTCTCACAGGTGTTACATGGGTACGGCTTCTCTCCGGTGTGTGTTCTCATATGCAGGTTTAATGCACCTGGCTGGGAGAATCTTTTCTCACAGGTGTTGCAGGGGTACGGTTTCTCACCTGTGTGGATTCTCATATGCACTTTCAATTTTCCGATTTCAGAGAATCTTTTCTCACAAGTGTTACATGGGTATGGCTTCTCACCTGTGTGGATTCTCAGATGCACTTTTAATGCACCTGGCTGAGAGAATCTTTTCTCACAGGTGTTACATGCGTACGGCTTCTCACCTGTGTGGACTCTCAGATGTCTGTGCAAATTGGAGTTCCACTTAAAAGATTTCCCACAAGTGTCACACTTTAAGGACTTTTCCCCTGTATAAGTATTACTGTGAATCTTTAATGTGGTAGAGTTGTCTTCATTGTTAGTGTGATTTTTGCTTTTGTGATGTCTCTTCTTTAGTTTTGGCTCTGCTTTTCTAGTTGATCCTGAGTCTCCATGTTTGCCTCCTTTGTGATCTTGGCTCTCAGCTACATGAGAGTTGTGAGAGAGCAGCTGGTCGTCACTGTTTGGTTCTGGTTCCACAGAACTTTTAACTGACATGCTGACAACATGCTCTTTCTCTGCTTCACTATGAGTTTCATCAGGACTCAAGTTCAGAGTCCAGTCTTCACTTTCCTCACAAGTAGGAGTCAACATAAAGGTTTCTGTCTCCTGCTTCAGCACCAGCTGTTCTCCCTCCAGACTGGTGCAGAGTTCCTCCTGTTCCTCTTTAATCTGTAGAGGCTCTGGGTCCTCTTGGTCCAGACTGGTGCAGAGTTCCTTCTGTTCCTCTTTAATCTGTAGAGGCTCTGGGTCCTCTTGGTCCAGACTGGTACAGAGTTCCTTCTGTTCCTCTTTAATCTGTGGAGGCTCTGGGTCCTCTTGGTCCAGACTGGTGTTACTCTCCTGGTTACAGAGCTGCTGGTCAGTGAGAACCTCCTCCTCCTTACAGACATGTTGCTGTTGGAGTTCTGGAAGGACAAAGGGGAAAGGCTGAAGAGAAAATCTCGTGCCATGTTCTGATAAGGCATCCTTTATAAGGGCTTTAAAAGCATTAATTAATGACTTAATTAATGTTAGAAAATATTTTATGTTTATAAAGCGTGTCAGACATCCGATGACGCTGAAGTTAGCTTCTGATTCACAGCTTCTGATTCAGGTTTAAGGGAAAAGTTGAGGGGAAAGTTAAGGGAAACATGCACTGTATGATGATGATTAGTGGCTGATTCTCAGATTTTTCGCCACTTAACACTTGTGAAAAAATGTAAGACATTGTAACAAAAGCCTTAACACTGTTTAAAACCACTTTAAGATATGTAAGACCTTTGTTCTATTTGTGAAAACAGAAAAAGAGCAATTTCACTGATATTTCTTCATCCAGACAGTATTACACCAGATCCAGATCAAGAACCACTATACATAGATTAACAGGGAGACTCCAGAGACTCATTAAAACACAGTGACTTGAAAGCCCAGATTTGACATTCTAAGTTTTGTGGTTTTTGTGAAGAAAGCCCAACACGCACACACACATATGTTGAATTACACCAGCCACTTTCTTTCTTTGAGACTGATTTTGCACTATTTATAAACAATATTCTGTATTCTGTGTCCTGCAATCATCCTGTATACTTCTTAAATTATTTAATTTAATATATTTACTACATTCCCTACTTGGAGTCCCCTATTCTGCTCCCATGTATGCAGAATGTGTACTACGGAAGTAATAATAAATGCTTGAACTCTTTGATCCAGACCTGGTCTACTGTGGTCTGGATGGAGAAATGTGAAATCGCCCTTTTTATTTTCATAGGCAAAACAAAGGTTTCACTAATTTGAAAGTGGGTTTAAACACTGTTAAAGCTTTTGCTACGATGTTTAATATGATTTTTCACAAGTGTAAATGGTGCAAAAACGGAGAAGCAGCCGCTAAATATCATTATTAATGTTTCCCTTAACTTCGAATCAGAAGCTAACTTCAGCGTCGCGAACAAATAATTACAAGTATATATTTTAACCACTGCGGTGCTATATAAAGCTGATTATTGTGTTTTATTTTAAGATAATTAAGGTTTTACAGACCTATTCTGTGTAACTTTATTTCAGGTTTCCAAACGATATCGAGCATTCTGCGTTGACGATCGATCTCTTTCTCGTACTCTGAGATAGTTTCTTGAAAAACTCGGAATATTTCTTCAGCAGCAGCAGTTAGTCGCTCGTTGATTGAATCTCTCAAACACTGAACTTTAGACATTGTTGCTTAATTACAAGTAAGATATCTCCGTGTCCTACTGAGAGACTTCTTCCAACCGCAGGACACCAACCAGCTAACGCGACTAGCTCCTGTGTTGTTTAGTTCCGCTGAGTGTTACACTGTTAAGCTTCCGACAGCGGGGTTGTGTGGTCTATTTCGTTCCACTTGTTGTAGCAAGTTGTCTTCTTCTTTTGATTTATTGGTGGTTGGCAACCAGCTTAAAGATGGATTATCTCCACCTGCTGGACTGAGTGTGTTACAGTAGATTAGCAGACAAAGTTAAATTCTCTCTATTAAACCTGTTTCCTTAAGATGTTTAATTAAGTGACTGTATATTTGCCCTGATGTTTCTCCAAGGATATTCTCTTAAGTGATGTTTTCCATTCCTTCTTCTAGTTTCCTCCATTCCTCCTCATAGGCACTACACTCCAGTAGCACATTGCACAGATTCTGTTTGATTGCAATGCATGCGTGATCCTGTTGGGTGCTTACCTATTTTATGAAGTATTTGATTAAGTCTTGTGTGCCCTGTCCTTAGATGGGAAATACCTGCTTCTTTCCTTTGGTTCCTTCCCAGGTTCTCTCCAGTACCAACATGTTTTTGAATATTATAGAGGTGTCTTCCTGTGTCATTGATATTCCAGTATTCTTGCCACACTTTTTGCATTTGACTTCTGATGATTGTTTTGACCTCAGTTTTATATAATGGAGCCTGAATACTGACTGACTGTGATTTAGACGTTGTTTGGCCAGTATATCCACACCTTCACTTCCTCCCACACCAACATTGGCAGGGAACGAGTTGACTCAGTGTCATTTGTGGCTTATAAATAAGCAGCAATAACTGCACAGATGCTTTATGTCTTTAAACTAAAAATAAGAACTGTTGGGTTGATATTTGTCGTCTCACTGATATTTTGTACCCTCATCAAAACCTAAAAGTTTAAAACTCATCATGTAAAGGTTTGAGGTATGTGTACTTGAATTTCTCAATTTTTTGTGAATTTATCCAGTTTTTGATATCTGTTGCAAAAAGAATTTTATTACTTTTTATTGCACATTTGTTTCACAGCTGTGTTCTTTCGTTAATTCGCACAGTTACATAGAAGCTTCAATCTTCTTCTGCAGTGGAGACTCCTTGATTCAAGGCAGCATGCTGTAGGAGTATTAGTACTTTATTATTTAATTACCTTGTCATTGTGTGCACCACCTCCCATAGATTTAGCCCTGTTAGTGTTGGGAGTAATTTTACCAATGAATCGGTCTCATAACCGTAAGTTCTTGTCCCAAACAGTAACCTGTCCCACTACTATTCAGAAGAATGCAAACAACAACTTCTTGATTAAGACAGACATTTATTATACAGCTACATGCCTGAAGAGTACATGATACACATAGAATAATACACAAAAGAATGATAAGGCCTTTAAATTATAACGAAAATAAAAATAAAGAAAAATATTCAGCAAGACTGGCTCATAGTGTGTGACTCGAGGCTAACGCATAGCAACAGGAGCTAAGGGAGAGCTAACATACTTTCTGGAGAAATTATCTTTAAATCTTAAATCGTTAGTATCAACCTCTGGTCACAAAGTCATTGCATGCCTACTGTTTTGTTGGAGATAAGCCATAGTCAGACAGCCAGTGGGTCTCAGCAGTAACACGGCCCAGATCAGGTCGTTGGCTGTGAGCTTGGAGGATCTTCACTGTCCCTTGGACAGAGAGCAGGTGGGTCAGTCCTAGGTCAGGTGTAATCGGTGTAATCGGCTGTGACAAGTTGTCTCAGCCCAGAGTGATAGTCTGGCTTTGGGTCACAGACATGCAGAGGTCCAGTCGGGCTTTCACTAGCTTTTTGTAACGCAACACGCCAGTTAGGATTCAGGCTTGAGTCTTTGTGATTTTTTGGTTTCCTGATGCTTGTTTCCGGAAGCTTTCCTGATGACACTGAGTACAGGTTTCAAAAAGGTCTAAAATACGCACTTACTTAGAAGGAAAGAGACGTTGTAGAGGGGCAGTTTCTTACTCATAAAGAGGAGGACAGCTCAACCGAGTTCCGTTAAACTTTCCTTTATATAATTTTGGTCAAAGCAGGCGGTGTTTTGGGTGTTTTAAACATTTTCGCACCAAATTACTGATGAATATTCAATTTCTTTGTTCTCGGGGGACTTCAGGTGTAGTTGGTGTTGGATGCAGCTTGCATCTTCTGAAATAAATACATTTTTTGGGAAGCCTACTTTGGAATGTTTACACACAAAAATCACACCTCACATCACTGTGGCCTAGTATTTCACATTAAAGTTGTAAACACATTCTTTTCATAACGGTCCTGCTGTAATAGAGTGAATAAAAGAGTTATAGCAGCAATTTTGTGAGGTTAAACACAATATTGCATCAACCATGTAAACACTCATTAACTCTTATGTCATGATATAAAATTCAAGTGAGATTATTTGTTAGTATGACTTTTATCTGACTCTATGTACTTTACTGATTTTGGGGGTTGGACATGTGACAGAAATATTTCATAGTCTGCATGTCACCTTATGTAATATGGTATAGCCCTTCTGGGGGGCCTTTTAGATACAAACAATGGGTCCATGGTCAAGATTGGAGCTGTTCCAGATGGTATGTTGTGATACATGATATGTTGTGAGGTAGCTGTCAACCACTTGATGGATGGCTCCCAACTGAATTAATGCCCATGGGGAACCTATGTTATTCATGTGATAAGATACAGATGCGTAACCCTATATAAGTTATGCACCGACAGTGGTACGGTGCCCAGACCATCTTTGTACATGGAATGGACCCGATGGCCTTCGTCTAATAAACGTCTTCAAAATAAGAACTTCACCAGCTCTTCCTTTGAACGATACATCATCACACATCCTTCCTTTCATTATTCAAACCTATATTTCTAACCTTATCAAAATTATAACGTGATAAAATGTAATGAGATCAACCTTTTTTCAATATCTCACCAATATACCATAGTAAAGTCATCAAAGTTACATCATTCTTTATGAATTTTTAAGGTAAACAGTATGACAGGGTCCATAATCTGATTAAACAGTTAATATAACAGTTATTAACCCATAAGAACCCATGGTGACACAGGTGTCACCAACCCTTTCAATGTTCTGGAAAATTCCTTATACAGCTTTTATCCTTGACTTTAACTCATGAAGTCCCTAAGTGACATCTAATGAATATCCTGGTGCAGTCATGTGACAATGTGTGAATCTGTGTACCCATGACATCACTTCCAAAATGGCAGCATGCTTGGTCAGCAAATGTGACAGAACTAGCTAATTGTTACTAAAGGAAGGTTTCAACCCATTTAACAATTCTGATGCTTTAATAAGACGTTCTGTATTACATTTAACCTGTTCTGACCACATTTCTTGAACGAATTGATATAAAACAAGTTAGGGAACTATGGTTATGACATATATGTTACATTACAGATCTTTGACACTGAAGGTAGAATTTCAAAATAAAATTCAGAAATGTGTTCCTTGTGGTCCATTTGGTCTGTTTTACATTCCCCATAATTCTCCTTTAAGGAGAAATGGGTTCTTATGGGTTAAAGCTTGGAATGTAATGAGTTCATTTTGCGGTGTTGCAAAGGAATGTTTCTCTTGAGTTTTATGACCTTGGGATTATAAAGGGTCTGTGTCCCATTTAAGGTGGGGGTCCTTTTAGTCTTTCTCTGGTCCAAGTTGCCTTAGGGTCAGTTTTATGCTTAGTTAGTTACTTATGCTTAGTAGTTACTTAGTTCAGGCCATAATTTTTGGATGTTCGGTCAGACATCATGAGTATGTTGAGCATCATTGATCAACCCCGACTTAGAGGGTTACAAAGGTCAGTTCTGCAGGCCTTTGGAATCCAGACAAGTCTGTCTCTTCCTCTTAGGAATCGAAGTTAAGTTTAACACAAAGAACAAGAGGTTGTCTTCCAACAATGCCGAGTAAGATAGCAGTTTTACATGTTGACCTATAGACCTGTGCAGTTGCATCACAAAGAAGCTAACGGCCTTAAAACACATTCATATTATTTGCTTATACGTTTGTTTAGGGACTTATTGTATGCACTACTCACACTTAATGTTTATGACACTTTTAGTTACCCTAATCATCCAATTAATCAAATTAAGAATATCAGTCTGAAAAGCCATCATGAAAAAATATCTTATTGTTCATAAAATGTGTTGACAACACCATTAAGAACATCATCTGCAATCTGTGTGTCGTCTAAAGCAGCAAACAACATTTTTATTTTAACTTAATCTCAATTTAAACTGATCACAGACGAACTTAAACTGTTAGACAAACATATTCTGACCTCTTCTACATGGAGCATATTTTACATTGGTTTATAAAGATGTTGGTGAACACTTGTCTAGAAGAGTTTCAGCTCAATTGATTGTCCTGTTTATGGATTATTTTTTGTTGACATGTGCTGCCATTATGTG
Source organism: Thunnus maccoyii (assembly GCF_910596095.1). Lineage (NCBI taxonomy): Eukaryota > Metazoa > Chordata > Actinopteri > Scombriformes > Scombridae > Thunnus > Thunnus maccoyii. Next base: position 2,025,828 of record NC_056542.1, on the reverse strand, counting down.
TTCTTGTGTGTTTTATCCATGATCACAACTGAATCCTCAGCGACGTGTCACAAATCTATTTTGACTTTTTGGCTATGAAAGTAAATATTGCACATAATAATTCAATTACTGCGGTTGCAGTGTACAGACCTCCTTCTGCTTCCTCCTCACCTATTGATGAGCTACTGGTCTTTTAGCTCCTTAAAAAAATTTGGAGATGATCATTTTTGGTGATTTTAATTTAAATTTTATCTAAAAGAAGTCTGTGAAAACTTAAATCTCTCACAGCTAATTACTGATCCTACCAGGCCAAACTTAAACTACTTCTCTGAGTCGACTTTAATTGATTTAATTTTAACAAATAGAAATGACAAAATTACTTCTTTGGCAGTATTTGAGCTTGGTTTTAGTGCCCTCGCATGGTGATTAGTAGGAATTTTATATATTTTGCTGAGCAAGCCTTCCTGTATGATCTTTATGAAAGTGACATTCATGATACTGTTAAAATCCCTGATGTTGACTTAGCTCTTGACCACTTTTGTAAGTCTTTTAACTCTGTGGTCGATAAGCATGCACCCTTTAAAAAACATAGATTGTAGAATAGGTCAAGTCCTATCTGAATATCTCATCCTTGCTATAAGAGAGAAATAAAGCCTGGGCTCTTGCCAGGCGTACTGGTGAGTCTGGTCACTGGCTTACTTTCAGGCGCCTTAGAAATAAATGCACAGCTGCAATAAGGAAGGCTAAAGCTAATTATTATTATTTGCTTTTAATTCCAAATTCATATTTAAATCCGTCAAAATGTTGGAAGGCAGTGAATTCTCTGAACTGTCTTCACTCTCATTTCCTCCTTTCACTTCAGCTGATGATCCTAAATATCAGATCATAAAGAGATTTGTGTTGCTTTTAATAAACATTTTTTTAGCTGCTGACACATTCTTTGAAGAAACTTATACAGGACAGCTCTTCCGATAACAGGGCCAATGCCTTACTAGCATTAGATTTGAAATATCCAGTTGGCAAGGATAAGCTTGATCCCTACTTCTTAAAGCTTACGGCCTCAATGGTAGTAAGCTACATAACATATATTTTTAACTTCTCTGTTTTATCTGTTACAGTTTGCACGGTTTGGAAGGCTGCTTATATGACTCCGTTACATAAAGGCGGTGAAAACGACTATGCTTAACAATTATAGGCCTGTCTCTAAATTGCCATGGCTAGCAAAAATACTAGAATCTCTAGTAAATGACCAACTTAAATCATTCCTTTCGGCATATTCTATTTTAAGTACTCACCAATCTGGTTTTAGAGAAAAGCACCACACTGTTAATGCTGCCACTCTTGTTTTAGATGACATCATTTCAACTTTGGATAATAAGAAACACTGCACAGCTCTTTTTATTGACCCCTCTAAAGCATTTGATACAGTTGATCATGCTTTGTTCTTAAAAAAAGATTCATAGTATTGGTTTTGATGAAATTGCATATGATTATATAGATAGATAGATTCTTTATTGTCATTGAATTAATATACAACGAAATACAGTTTGACAGCAATCCCCGGTGTAATTAGTTCCAGAGTTATCTAACGGACAGACAGCAGTGTGTAGCAACGAGATCTGTTAAATCTGAATTTGTTCAGATTGCAAAAGGTGTCCCACAAGGCTCAATCCTTGGTCCTGTTCTGTTTACACTTTATATAAATGATATTGTTTCTGCAATAACTGGATATAATATTCATTTTTATGCTGATGATACTATTATGTATTGCACTGCGGATACTGTACAGTCTGCTGTAGTATCTCTTCAGCACTGTTTTGTTGATTTAGAGGTTGCACTCAGTATCCATAAATTAGTCTTAAATGCAGACAAACATCATGTTTATGTTTTTCACTAGAGCCAAAAATATTAATTTGGATAACCTCATCATCACAACTAAAACTGGCACCAATATTGAAAGAGTCTTGATATACAGATACCTTGGCATTCAGATTGATGAGAAGATAACCATCAAAAAATCACATCAAATTTGGTGAGTAAACTAAGATTGGCTTTTTCTTTAATAAGAATAAATCCTGCTTCCTGTTGCATTGTTGACATACCCTTGTAGAGGCAACTTTATCAGTTTTAGACTATGGTGACATCTTGTACAGGCATGCTTTGACGGCAAATTTAAAGCCCCTTGATGCTCATTACATGTTCATTACTGGTGATGCTTATAACATTCATCATTGCATCCTGTACAAAAAGTTTGGATGGTCCTCTCTCTCTGAGAGGCAGGATTTCTACTTCTGGCTTCTTTGCACTATCAATCTGGAACACACTACAAAGCACTTTAAAAATGAATTCATTGGTATCTCTTGGTATTTCAAAAGAATAAAAAAAAAACAATGTTCAGCAAGCCATAACTTGTCAAATATGTAACTGTTGGCCAACTGTTTTACAAATTAAAAGACATCTAATAGTGCAGAACTATCCCTGAAAATTTCTAGCATCTAGCGACTCCTTTTTAAAGCCTCCACATTTCAGAAACGAAAGAACACACAAAAGTCAAAAATTTTGCACACTAGTTGTTGGGGGGTACAATGACATAATTTACACAAAGTATGAAGCAAATTAAAAATGGTCAGTTGGTAAAATTTTCTAAAATCTGTTGATTTGACCTGGAATTACCCAGAACCTTCTTCCACTGCGTGCTTTCTCATGTGGTCCTTGAAGTTATGTCTACGTCTGTACTCTTTCCCACAAGTTGTGCAATTGTATAACCTCGCACCTGTGTGGACTCTCATATGCCTTTTCATTGTTGCCATGTTACGAAATCTTTTCCCACAGGTGTTACATGAGTGCGGCTTCTCACCTGTGTGGATTCTCATATGCAGTTTTAATTTGCTCATCTCAGTGAAACCTTTCTCACAAGTTTTACATGTGTACGGCTTCTCGCCTGTGTGGACTCTCATATGCCTTTTCACTGTTGTCATGTCACCAAATCTTTTCCCACAGGTGTCGCAGGAGTACGGCTTCTCACCTGTGTGGACTCTCATATGCAGTCTTAATCCGTGCGACCGAGCGAACCTTTTCTCACAATTGTTACATGAGTACGGCTTCTCACCTGTGTGGACTCTCATATGTATTTGTAATTTGGACTTGATCTTAAAAGATTTCCCACAAATGCCGCATTTGAAGGACTTTTTCCCTGTATCAGTATTACTCTGAATCTTTAATTTGGTAGAGTTGTCTTCATTGTTAGTGTGATTTTTTCGTCTGTAAGGTCTCTTCTTTAGTTTTGGCTCTGCTTTCCTAGTTGATCCTGAGTCTCCATGTTTGCCTCCTTTGTGATCTTGGCTCTCAGCTACATCAGAGTTGTGAGAGAGCAGCTGGTTGTCACTGTTTGGTTCCGGTTGCACAGAACTTTTAACTGACATGCTGACAACATGCTCTTTCTCTGCTTCTCTCTGAGTTTCATCAGGACTCAAGTCCAGAGTCTGATCTTCACTTTCCTCACAAGTAGGAGTCAACATAAAGGTTTCTGTCTCCTGCTTCAGCACCAGCTGTTCTCCCTCCAGACTGCTGCAGAGTTCCTCCTGTTCCTCTTTAATCTGTGGAGGCTCTGGGTCCTCTTGGTTCAGACTGGTGCAGAGTTCCTTCTGTTCCTCTTTAATCTGTGGAGGCTCTGGGTCCTCTTGGTCCAGACTGGTGCAGAGTTCCTTCTGTTCCTCTTTAATCTGTGGAGGCTCTGGGTCCTCTTGGTCCAGACTGGTGCAGAGTTCCTCCTGTTCCTCTTTAATCTGTGGAGGCTCTGGGTCCTCTTGGTCCAGACTGGAGTTTTTCTCCAGGTTACAGAGCTGCTGGTCAGCGAGAACCTCCTCCTCATTACAGACATGTTGCTGTGGGAGCTCTGGAAGGACAAAAGGGAAAGAGTGAAGAGAAGATCTTGTACCATGTTCTGATAAGGCATCCTTTATAAAGGCTTTATAAGCATTAATTAATGACTTCATTAATGGTTAATAAGTATTTTACCAATGATTTATAAATAATTTATAAATCATTAACATTAACACACATAACATATTAACACAATTAACCTTTATTAATGATTCATAATCATTTACAACTGCGGGACTGCTGATGATTATGAATCATTAATAAAGGGTTAAATGACTTTCTGATAAGTCATCAGATTTTAACAGTTATTAATAAATGATGAGTGTTTCATATTTTCAAAGTCATCAGTAAATGGTTGAACAGCAAATGGTTGAGCCTTTGACAGCTGTAAAAGATGTCTGCATCGACGCTATTTCAGAATGTGAGAGGTGGTTAAACGGCGTTTATGTGCGTTAAGTCTCCGTTACAGCCCTGTGAATAACTGTAAAAAAATAATTCGCGTAGTTTAACCATCACTCTATAACAAAAAGACTCTGACTGTTCATCACTCCGTGAGAGGTGGCAGCCCTGCAAATACAAATAAATACAAGTATATATTTTAACCACTGCGGTGGTACATAAAGCTACTTATACTATTTTATGTTAAAATAATTTAAGTTTTACAGACCTACTCTGTGTAACCTTATTTCAGGTTTCCAAACGAAATCCAGCAGTATGCGCTGACGGTTGATCTCTTTCTCGTATTCTGAGATGGTTTCTTGAAAAACTCGGAATATTTCTTCAGCAGCAGCAGTTAGTCGCTCGTTGATTAACTCTCGCAAACACTCAACTGAGGACATTGTTGCTCAATTACAAGTAAGATATCTCCGTGTCCTGCTGAGAGACTTCTTCCAAGCACCGGCATCAACCAGCCAACGTGACTAGCTCCTGTGTTCTGTACTTCCGCTTTGTGTTACACCGGCATCCCACCGGACTCGTCTGCGTCGCGTCCCGGCTCCCACGCAGTTTTGTTCCGTCCTCCACACGGCGTACTACCCCACCGAGAGCATATCAGAAATGTGGCGTTTTGACTGAATTCAATTACTTTTTATTGTACTTTTATTTCACAGCTGTGTGTTTTGGTTAATTCACAGTTATGGAGAAGCTTCAATCTTCTGCAGTGGAGACTCCTTGATTTAAGGCAGCATGCCAACCAGAGTAAAAGATAGCAGCTTTACATGTTGACCTGTAGACCTGTGCAGTTCATCACTATAACTAGAGGGACACTCACACAACAATGATGTGTTGTTCTTTAAGAAGGAGCCAATGGCCTAAAAACATTCACATAAATTCACTCATAGCTTTAGGATTTGTTGTGAATCTGGTATTCTTATGTTATCACCTCATAAAGCAAAGTAATATTAAAATAAATGCATGAGATCAGAAACAAAGCTTTATATTGTTCTTAAGAACATCAGTCTGAAAAGCCATCATGAAAAAATATTTTATTGTTCATAAAATGTGTTGACAACACCATGAAGTAAATCATCTGCAATCTGTGTGTCATCTCTAAAGCAGCAAACAAATTGTTTTTTTTAACTTCATCTCAAGTTAAACTGATCACAAAATACATAAAAAATGATTAAACACTGCAGACAAAAAGACTTTAGTTTGAAGGATGAAAACTTAAGTGAGCCAACACCTCTAGAGTTTCTCTGTTTCAACATCGGAGATCTCACAATACACTCAAATAACTGAGGTTCTGTATGAAAATACAAAAAAATAAAATTCATTTAAAAAGTCAACTATTTACATCACAGCGTTATTATACAGTAAAATAAAACAGTCATGCCAGTCACTCTTGCATATAAATTTTGACTTCTTGCACAAAACTTGATAGTGTTGTTGACAACTTACATGAAGATATTCTGACCTCTTCTTCATGGAGAATATTTTACATTCATTTACAAAGATATTGGTGAACACTTGCCTACAAGAATTTCAGCTCAATTGTTTGTCTTGTTTATGGATTGTTTTTGTCAACATGTGCTGCCATTATGTGTTCTTGTGTGTTTTATCCATAATCACAACTGAATCCTCTGGAACGTTTCATAAATACAAGGCTACTTGTTTGTGTGGACTCGTACGCTTTTCCAATTCAGACACATGACAGAATCTTTTGTGTCAGCAGGTTCTTCTCATGTAGATTGTCACCACAAATGTCTCCCTCATGTTTTGCAATTGTGCAGCTTTGCAGCTGAATGAATTTTTACATGCCTTCTCAAGTCTGACATCTGACAAAATCTTTTCCCACAAGTGTTACATGGGCACGGCCTTTCACCTGTGTGGACTCTCAGATGCGCTTTTAATGTACCCAGCTGAGTGAATCTTCTCTCACAGGTGTTACATGCATACGGCTTCTCACCTGTGTGGACTCTCATATGTGTTAGCAATTTGGACTTGCATGTAAAAACTTTCCCACAAGTGCCACATTTGAAGGACTTTTTCACTGTTTTCCTGCGAATCTTTAATTTGGTAGAGTTGTCTTCATTGTTAGTGTGATTTTTTCTTCTGTAACGTCTCTTCTTTAGTTTTGGCTCTGCTTTTCTAGTTGATCCTGAGTCTCCATGTTTGCCTCTTTTGTGATCTTGGCTCTCAGCTACATCAGAGTTGTGAGAGAACAGCTGGTCGTCATTGTTTGGTTCTGGTTCCACAGAACTTTTAACTGACATGTTGACAACATGCTCTTTCTCTGCTTCACTCTGAGTTTCATCAGGACTCAAGTCCAGAGTCTGATCTTCACTTTCATCACAAGTAGGAGTCAACATAAAGGTTTCCATCTCCTGCTTCAGCACCAGCTGTTCTCCCTCCAGACTGGTACAGAGTTCCTTCTGTTCCTCTTTAATCTGTGGAGGCTCTGGGTCCTCTTGGTCCAGACTGGTGTTCCTCTCCAGGTCACAGAGCTGCTGGTCGGCGAGAACTTCCTCCTCATTACAGACATGTTGCTGTGGGAGCTCTGGAAGGACAAAAAGGAAAGAGTGAAGAGAAAATCTTGTACCACTTTCTGATAAGGCATCCTTTATAAAGGCTTTATAAGCATTAATAATTACTTAATTAATGGTTAATAAATATTTACTAATGCTTTATTAATCATTCATAAACCATTTACAGTAACACAAATAACCCATGAACACAATTATCCTTTATTAATGATTCATAATTATTTAAAACTGCAGGACTTCTGATGATTATGAATTATTAATAAAGGGTTAAATGACTTTCTGATAAGTCATCAGATCTTAACAGTTATTAATAAATGATGAGTGTTTCATATTTTCTAAGTCATCAGTAAATGGTTGAACAGCACATTGGAGACATCTTCCTAAAGATTTAGATGAAGCAAATGTTAAGGTGGTAAAGAAAAGGGGGGATTTTTCACAACCTGGCAACTCAAAAATCATGCTTATCAATGCTTATAAATTATTTATAAAGCATTAGTAAATGAGACAACATTACACCAGGTCCAGATCAAAAACCATTATACATAGAATAACAAGGAGACTCATTAAAACACAGTGACTTGAAAGTCCAGATTTGAGAAGTCTAAGTTTTGTGGTTTTTGTGAAGAAAGCCCAACACGCACACAAACATATGTTGAATTACACCAGCCACTTTCTTTCTTTGGCACTGATTTTGCACTATTTATAGACAATATTCTGTATTCTGTGTCCTGTAATCATCATGTATACTTCTTAAATTATTACATTTATTATATATCCTACTTGGCGCACAGCACCAATCCCATATTGTAAATAAGACCTATTTATTGGAATCACTACAAAAACGTACAGTACTGTATGCAGGAAAGGACTATAATTGCACTCAAACATATTCAGCAGTACTAACATGACTATGCTTGACCAGTGTATATTTACTTTTAGTGATTGCATGTCTGTTTTTTTAGTGATGTTTTAGTGACTTTTAGTGGTGTCTTGTCTGTCGTACATGTTGCACTGTGGAGAACAATATTCTGCTCCCATGCCGAGTGTGTACTACGGAAGTAATAATAAGGTGCTTGAACTTAATCTTTGATCTAGTCCTGTTCTATTGTGGTCTGGATGGAGAAATGTGAAATCGCCCTTTTCCCCTGTTTTCATAAGCAAAATAAAGGTTTCTCAAATCTTAAAGTGGGTTTAAACAGTGTTAAGGCTTTTGCTATGATGTCTAACAATTTTTCACAAGTGTAAGTGGTGCAAAAACAGAGAATCAGCCGCTAAATATCATTATTAATGTTTCCCTGATCTCAGAATCAGAAGCTAACAACTACAAATAATTACAAGTATATATTTTAACCACTGCGGCGGCACATAAAACTACTTATACTATTTTATGTTAAAATAATTTAAGTTTTACAGACCTACTCTATGTAACCTTATTTCAGGTTTCCAAACGAAATCCAGCAGTCTGCGCTGACGGTTGATCTCTTTCTCGTACTGTGAGATAGTTTCTTGAAAAACTCGGAATATTTCTTCAGCAGCAGCAGTTAGTCGCTCGTTGATTAACTCTCTCACACACTGAACTGAAGACATTGTTGCTTTATTACGAGTAAGATATCTCCGTGTCGTGCTGACAGACTTCTTCCAAGCACCGGCATCAGCCAACCAACGTGACTAGCCCCTGAGTTCTGTACTTCCGCTGGGTGTTACACCGGCATCCAGCCGGGCTCGTCTGCGTCGCGTCCCGGCTCCTCCACACGGCGTACTACCATGGATGTATAAAGAGAACTGGATACAGCGTCGGAGGCGGGGCCCCGTTCATTCTTATGAAAGTTACTCAGTGGCGCATGAAGCCAAAAAAAAGTCGACTTCCCGGTATGAAAGTACCCGGATCTTCCGCATTGAGCGGCCCATAGAGCATGCGCACTAGTGACTTTCGCTGGCCGAGTCGGCTACTTCCGGTTTAGCCCTCCGGCTAATTTGAATGGGGATAAAACAATTCAATCATGCGGCTCTTCTAGGCTTTTGAAATGTGATCGGACCAAACGGATTTAATTCTGATAGTGTGACAAGTCATTTCGCGGCGGTTGTGACGCTCAGAAAAATTTATCCGCTGATTTACAGACGTGTCTTTCACAATGTAAGTCTATGGGGTCTTTTTGGGCCAGTGTGCATCACGTGACGTTATAATTACACGGTTTGGCCGCTATGTCAAATTGGCTTCAAAGCCTGGCGCTCTTCCTGTATCCAGTTCTCTTTATACATCCATGAGTACTACCCAAGTGGCAACCTCTGGGGCTGTAAAATGAAGCCAAGGCGTAAGTGCCACAAACTGTAGTTCCTTGAATGGCCACTTGAGGCTGGCACCAAAAGCGAGTCATTCCCCATAGACTCTAATGTTAAAATGCCCAACTTTACAGCAGAAATAAACATGTTAAAAACCTGGTACACAAAACGGTTTTGGTTTCTATAGCTGTACGGGGGCTGTACTCACCCATTTAAACTTTATTAAGCTGCTTTGAGTGACAGCTCCGACAGCCGCTAGGTGGCTTGTTTCAGCCATTCGGCCTGCCTTTTTGCCCATTTTTGATTGGCTGGGAGTTAGGCGGCATCACGCACTGCCAAGATGGCGACAGCCGGAGTGGCCCACTTTGAGCTTCAAAACCGCTCTTCAGAAACCAACAGGTGACGTCACGGTAACCACGTCCATATTTTTATACAGTCTATGGTACTACCCCACGAGAGCATTTCATAAATGTGGTGTTTTGACTGTGGTCAAGACATTCGCTTTTTAAATTCAGCTACACTGCTACTATAGTACTTCAGCATAGTCACAGCCGAACAAGCGTCTTCACGCTACCGTAATTACTGCAGTAGAAGGACAACTATACTGCCCGACTTTGTTAACTAGTAGATTATACCCTAATCAAAATCTGAAAGTCAAAAAATCATTAAAGGTTTGAGGTACTTTTACTTGACTTTATAATTTTTTTGTGAATTTATCCAGTTCTTGATATTGATACTTTTTATTGTACTTTTATTTCACAGCTGTATTTTTTGGTTAATTCACAGTTATGGAGAAGCTTCAATCTTCTGCAGTGGAAACTCCTTGATTTGGTGAACATGTCTCCGACAAGTGTGACTTTCTCTTTGGTGTTCCTCAGGGTTCAATCCTTGGTCCGCTACTGTTCTCCCTGTATATGCTCCCGATCTGAGAAATTGTTCGCAACCATGGTGTAAATTTTCATTGTTACGCAGATGACACCCAGTTATATTTATCTGTAGCGCCAGATGACAAAGATGCCCTAATTCCTCTGACAGATTACTTCTCGAGCATCATACAGTGGATGAGTGGTAACCTCCTTACATTGAATAAAGACAAAACAGAAGTTCTTATAATTGGCACAGATGCACAAAGAGAAGAACTTTCATGCAGGCATGGAAATTTGGCTCTACAGATTAAACCAGAAGTAAAAAACTTGAGTGTTATCTTTGATTCTGAATTGAATTTTAAAAGTCATGTCCACAACGTTACAAAGACAGCTTTTTATCATTTAAGAAACATTGCAAGAGTCAGACCATACCTTACTTTGGAAGATGCCAAGAAACTCACTCATGCCTTTGTTTTTTCATGCTTAGATTATTGTAATGCACTTTATACTGGTTTACCAAATAAAACCATTGATCTGCTGCAACACTCATTCAAAATTCAGCAGCAAGCAAACTAGGAAAAGGGAACATATTACACCAGTATTAGCATCATTGCACTGGCTACATGTAACGTTGAGAATAGATTTTAAAATTCTTTTACTTGTTTTTAAAGCCCAAAATGGTCTCTAGCACCTTCATACCTCTCAGATTGCTTGTCAGAATATGTTCCAAACCGTTCGCTTAGGTCGCTTAACGCTGGCTTGTTAAATGTGCCACAAACAAAATGCAAAAATTTATGATGAGGCAGCTTTTTGCAGCTATGCACCAAAGATCTGGAACAAACTCCCAACACATATTAGACAAGCATCCTCTGTTGATATTTTGATATTTTCAAGAAGCAGCTCAAAACTTATTTTTATGGTCTTGCTTTTACTTAACTCAACCTTTATTTGCCTTTTACTGTTATCAGCTTATTTACTACCTGTTTTATCTTTTCATCTCATGATTTTACCTCCTTTTATCCTCTTACCTCTTTTTATCACTGTAGTTTTTTATTGTTTATTGTATTTATCTTTCTCCTTATCCTTATCTTTTTTTCCTGCTAGCTTGTTTTTACCTCTTTCTGTAAAGCACTTTGAGCTGCATTTTATGTTATGAAAGGTGCTATATAAATAAAGATTATTTTTATTATTATTATTTAAGGCAGCATGCCAACCAGAGTAAAAGATAGCAGCTTTACATGTTGACCTGTAGACCTACGCAGGTCATCACTATAACTAGAGGAACACTCACACAACAATGATGTGTTGTTCCTTAAGAAGGAGCCATTTGCCTAAAAAACAGTCACATAAATTCACTTATAGCTTTAGGATTTGTTGTGAATCTGGTATTCTTATGTTATCAGGAGATCAGAAACAAAGCTTTATATTGTCCATGTTTGTTTAGGGGCTTATTGTATGCACTACTCACACTTAATGTTTATGACACTTTTAGTTACCCTAATCATACAATTAATCAAATTAAGAACATCAGTCTGAAAAGCCATCATGAAAAAATATTTTATTGTTCATAAAATATGTTGACAACACCATGAAGTAAATCATCTGCAATCAGTGTGTCATCTCTAAAGCAGCAAACAAATTATTTCAACTTTCTCTCAAGTTAAACTGATCACAAAATACATAAAAATGATTAAACACTGCAGACAAAAAGGCTTCAGTCTGAAGTATGAAAACTTCAGTGAGCCAACACCTCTAGAGTTTCTCTGTTTCAACATCAGAGATCTCACAATACACTCACATAGCTGAGGTTCTGTATGAAAACAGAAAAAAAGAAAATACATTCGTCGTCGACAATGTACAACTTACATGAAGATATTCTGACCTCGTCTTCATGGAGAATATTTTACATTCATTTACAAAGATATTGGTGAACACTTGCTTACAGCGGTTTCAGCTCAATTGTTTGTCCTGTTTATGGATTGTTTTTGTTGACATGTGCTGCCATTATGTGTTCTTGTGTGTTTTATCCATAATCACGACCGAATCCTCTGGAAAGTTTCACAAATACAAGGCTACTAGTGTGTGGACTCTTCTATGCTTTTCCAATTCAGGCATACAGAGGGGGAAATAAGTATTCAACACGTCAACTCTTTTTTCCATTAAAACATATTTCCAGTGCAGCTATTCATATGATATTAATACCAGACATTGGTATTAACTCAATAATGCAGTACAGCTAACGAAATCATAACATTCCAATCAATAAAAAATGCATTAAATTGTAATGACACAGGAAAAAAGTATTGAACATACAGTAAGAAAAAGCACTGAACCAAGTGGATCCACTAATTAGTTCTCTTACCTGTGCTAATTAGAATCAGCTGTGTTAGTTCTACAATATATCAATACAATATATACATAATTTTCTACCAAGCTGTCAGGCAAGAACCATCTCTTGATGGGTAGAGGCAAAGAGCTCTCCCAAAACCTTCGAAACAAGAGTGTAGGAGCGATTTATGTTGATTGTTGGCATGTCATTTTGGCTAGATATATCTTGCAGTATTATTTTTGACACTGGGTGGCGGTCATTAGATGCACAGGGTTGTATATATAGGGGGGCAAAGGTGGCAGGAAACAGGAGGTACAGGTAGGGGAAGCACAAACAGTTCTCACCAGACCAGAAACAGAGCAACACATTCGAGCTGGCAGAACAGGAAACAAACTGGTATGTGCATTGCTTTGTATAACTGCCTCAATAAACAACAACTACTGACTGGAAAATCTGTTGTTTGGGTCTGCGCAAGATCACTTCTAGCCTACCTGTGTATTGATGGCAACTGGAAAAAAGAAAAATTGCCATTACAATAGGAATGGCGCAGGTTACCGACTGATTCCTCAATTCCTAAATGATCCGGTAAGCACCATCATCAACCGCAAGTGGAAGAATCAACACTCAACCATCAACGACTGCTGACTGGGCAGTAAGAAAATTAGTCAGAAGAGTAGCACAAGATCCAAGGACCACTCCAAAAAGAGCTACAGAAGGATCTGGAAGAAGCAGGTACAATTGTCACAATGGAGAAAGAAGAAAACAACAGACAATGCACTCCACCGCCACAGTTTCCATACACAACTACCCCGTAAGACTCCATTACTGAAGAAAAGACATGTTGAAGCTTGTTTGAAGTTTGCGACACAACATTTGGAGAAGCCTGTAGATTACTGGAAGAATGTGGTGTGGTCAGACGAGACACAAATGGAAATATTTAGCAATAACACTAGGTGCCATGTTTGGAGGAGAAATGGCTCAGCATATGACCCTAAATATACCTACAGTGAAGTTCAGAGGTGGAAGCATTATGGTACAGGGCTGTTTCTCTTCTCATGGTACTGGCAGAATCTAAATTATTGAAGGGAAGAAGAATGGAGCTATGTATCGGGTTATTCTTGAGAAGAATCTGTTGCTGTCCACCAGGACAATGAGGATGAGACGCAGATGGACCTTCCAACAGGACAACGATCCAAAACATACTGCAAAGGAGACTCTCATCTGGTTCCAGAGAAATAAAATAAAGGTGTTGGAATGGCCCAGTCAATCACCCAACTTGAACCCAATAGAACATTTATGGAAGGAACTGAAGATAAAGATTGACCAGCAGCCCCTCTCAGAATCTTCAATATTTGAAGACTGTCTACTTAGAAGAATGGGCCAAAATCCCCCTCTGAACATTGTGAGAGATTAGTTTCCTCGAACAGGAAGCGTCTTGAAGCCGTCATTGCAAACAAAGGCTTCTCCACCAAGTATTGCAGTTAGCATGTTGAATAATTTTTTCCTGTGTCAATCCAATTTAACACATTTACTTTTTTTTACTGATTGGAATCTTATGATTTCTTTAGCTGTGTTGCCTTATTGAGTTAATACCAATGTCTGGTCTTTAATTGCATGTGAATACCTGTTCTGGAAATATGTTCCCTGAAAAAAATGTTGATGTGTGGCGGTAAGTCACCACAAAGCTCTCCCTTATATTTTGTAATTATGCAGCTTCTTGCCTGAATTAATTCTGACGTGTCTTTTCAAATCTGACATCTGACTCAATCTTCTCCACCTGCGTGACTTCTCATGTGGATCTTCAAGTGATGTCTAAGTCTGAACTCTTTCCCACAAGTTTTGCAATTGTAGGACTTCTCACCTGTGTGGATTTTCATATGCTGTTTTAATGTGCCCGGTTGAGAGAATTTCTTCTCACAGGTGTTACATGGGTATGGTTTCTCACCTGTGTGGATTCTCATATGCACTTTTAATGCGCCCAGCTCAGAGAATTTTTTCACACAAGTGTTACATGGGTATGGTTTCTCACCTGTGTGGCTTCTCATATGCACATTTAATGTGCCCAGCCGAGAGAATCTTTTATCACAATTGTTACATGGGTATGGTTTCTCTCCTGTGTGGGTTCTTTTATGCCTTTTCACTGTTGTCATGTCATTAAATCTTCTTCCACAGGTGTTGCAGGCGTATGGCTTCTCACCTGTGTGTGTTCTCAGATGTGTTTGCAAATTGGTGTTCCACTTAAAAGATTTCCCGCAAGTGTCACACTTTAAGGACTTTTTCCCTGTATCAGTATTACTGTGAATCTTTAATTTGGTAGAATTGTTTTCATTGTTAGCATGATTTCTTCTTCTGTGATGTCTCTTCTTTAGTTTTGGCTCTGCTTTTCTAGTTAATCCTGAGTCTCCAGATTTGCCTCTTTTGTGATCTTGGCTCTCAGCTACATGAGAGTTGTGAGAGAACAGCTGGTCGTCACTGTTTGGTTCTGGTTCCACTGAACTTTGAACTGACATGCTGACAACATGCTCTTCCTCTGCTTCACTCTGAGTTTCATCAGGACTCAAGTCCAGAGTCTGATCTTCACTTTCATCACAAGTAGGAGTCAACATAAAGGTTTCCGTCTCCTGCTTCAGCACCAGCTGTTCTCCCTCCAGACTGCTGCAGAGTTCCTTCTGTTCCTCTTTAATCTGTGGAGGCTCTGGGTCATCTTGGTCCAGACTGGAGTTCCTCTCCTGGTTACAGAGCTGCTGGTCAGCGAGAACCTCCTCCTCCTTACAGACATGTTGCTGTGGGAGCTCTGGAAGGACAAAGGGGAAAGGCTGAAGAGAAAATCTTGTACCATGTTCTGATAAGTTATCCTTTATAAAGGCTTTATAAGCATTAATTAATGACTTCATTAATGGTTACTCAATATTTGCTAATGCTTTATAAATAATTTATAAACCATTAACATTAACAACAATAACACATTAATGCAATTACCCTTTATTATTGAATCATAATCATTTAAAACAGCAGGACTGAATCCAGTGTTTCTTGAACCTTGATCTAGATCTGGTCTAAAGTCGTCTGGATAGAGAAATGTGACATCGCCCTTTTCTTTCCCTATTTTCATGAGCAAAATAAAGGTTTCAGTAATCTGAAAATGGGTTTAAATAGCATTGAGGCTTTTGCTATGATGTCTCACAATTTTTCAAGTGTAAGTGGTGCAAAAACGGAGAAGCAGCCGCTAAACATCATTATTTAGGTTTCCCTCAACTTTCCCTTTACCTCCGAATCAGAAGCTAACTTCAGCTCCGTAGTAACCCGAACAAATACCGTACTGCACCGAATATAAGACGTTTTCTCATTTGTTTGTCTTTACCTGGAAATACGTCTGAAATGAAGAGAGGTTGTCTTATATTCGGGGTCTAGACTTTTAAATGTCGATGTACGTTCACAACAACAGATGTTGTTAAAAATCTGTAAAACGAGCGCTCCCCTTCTGATTAAAGCGAGCCACGGTCTCACACAACTAGCCCACAGCCTGGGGCCTGAAAGACGGAGAGGCACAGTAATCGTCTCGAACAAAGTGGCTCAAAAGTAGGCAAACAACTGAGTAACCGTAACGTAGCGAGTTTTCTCGTCAACTCGACTACTTCACCGTCTCTCCTCTGCCTCGCGGAGCTCCGTGTGTGTGTGGAGGGGCACACAAAGAGCAGAGAAACTCAGCGCGACCATAACTGACAGCAAAACGCAGTAAAGAGGGTTTGTATAAATCTGCTTATTCTATTTGATGTTAAAATAATGAAAGTTTTACAGACCTGTTCTGTGTAATTTTATTTCGGGTTTCCAAACGATGTCCAGCAATATGCGCTGACGGTCGATCTCTTTCTCGTACTCTGAGATAGTTTCCTGAAAAACTCGGAATATTTCTTCAGCAGCAGCAGTTAGTCGCTCGTTCATTAACTCTCGTAAACACTCAACTGAAGACATTGTTGTTTAATTATAAGTAAGATGTCTCCGTGTCCTGTTGAGAGACTTCTTCCGAGCACAGGACACCAACCAGCTAACGCGGCTAGCTCCCGTGTTGTTTACTTCCGCTGGGTGTTACACTGTTAAGCTTCCAACAGCGAAATCGTGTTTTTTTTCGTTCTGCTGCTTGTCTTCGGTTTCCTTCTTCTTCTTCGTTTTCCGGGTTTATTGGCGGTTTGCAACCAGCTTAAAGATGGATTATCGCCACCTACTGGACTGAGCGTGTTACAGTAGATCAGCAAACAAAATTAAATTATCTCCATTAAACCTGTTTCCTTAAGATGTTTAATTAAGTGACTGTATATTGGCCTTGATATTTCTCCGAGGAGATTCTCTTAAATGATATTTAGTTTCCTCCTTTCCTCCTCATAGACACTACACTAAAGTTGCACATGTTGCACAGATTCTGAATGACTGCAATACCTGCATGATCCAGTTGGGTGTTTGCTTATTTTATGAAGTGTTTGATGAAGTCTTGTGTGCCCTGTCCTTAGATGGGAAATACCTGCTTCTTCCCTTTGGTTCCTGCCCAGCTTCCCTCCAGTACCAACATGTTTTTGAATATTATAGAGGTGTCTTCCTGTGTCATTGATATTCCAGTATTCTTGCCACACTTTTTGCATTTGACTTTTGATGACTGTTTTTACCTCAGTTTTATATAATGGAACCTGAATACTGACTGATTGTGATTTGGCCAGTATATCCACACCTTCACTTCCTCCCACACCAACATTGGCAGGAAATGTCATTTGTGGCTTGTAAATAAACAGCAATAACTGCACAGATGCTTTATGTCTTTAAACTAAAACTAAGAAATGTCTGCTGTGTCGGGTTGATATTTGACCACTTGCTGATAATTTATGCCCTAATCAAAATCTGACAGTCAAAATGTCATTAAAGGTTTGAGGTAACTTGTACTTGAATTTATACATTTTTTGTGAATTTATCCAGTTCTTGATATCCTTTGCATGAAGAATTTTATTACTTTTTATTGTACTTTTATTTCACAGCTGTGTGTTTTGGTTAATTCACAGTTAGGGAGAAGCTTCAATCTTCTGCAGTGGAGACTCCTTGATTTAAGGCAGCATGCCAACCAGAGTAAAAGATAGCAGCTTTACATGTTGACCTGTAGACCTGTGCAGTTCATCACTATAACTAGAGGGACACTCACACAACAATGATGTGTTGTTCCTTAAGAAGGAGCCAATGGCCTAAAAACATTCACACAAATTCATTCATAGCTTTAGGATTTGTTGTGAATCTGGTATTCTTATGTTATCACCTCATAAAGCAAAGTAATATTAAAATAAATGCATGAGATCAGAAACAAAGCTTTATATTGTCCACGTTTGTTTAGGGACTTATTGTATGCACTACTCACACTTAATGTTTATGACACTCTTAGTTACGCTAATCATACAATTAATCAAATTAAGAACATCAGTCTGAAAAGCCATCATGAAAAAATATTTTGTTCTTAAAATGTGTTGACAATACCAATACCATGAAGTAAATCATCTGCAATCTGTGTGTAATCTCTAAAGCAGCAAACAAATTGTTATTTTAACTTCATCTCAAGTTAAACTGATCACAAAATACATAAAAAATGATTAAACACTGTAGACAAAAAGACTTTGTGAGTCAACATCTCTAGGGTTTCTCTGTTTCAACATCAGAGATCTCACAATACACTCAAATAACTGAGGTTCTGTATGAAAATACAAAAAAATAAAATTCATTTAAAAAGTCAACTATTTACATCACAGCGTTATTATACGGTAAAATAAAACAGTCATGTCAGTCACTCTCATATACATTTGAACTTCTTGCAAAAACAGGAGTCTTCACTTGTAAATATCAAGTACTAGTAGAAAGTACAAGAATTTTAAGTCCTTGTTGAACTTGAAACTCCAATTCTACAAATTATTCTAAAAAACTTCATAAAATTCAGCCCCCTGTTTTTTGAAGCCATAACATTTGGCACCATCACTTTGACAACCACTACTGTGCACTCACTTGTGAAACAAAGACTTTTTAAGGATTTGGGAGATTATACTTCTTTCAAAGACATTCTGTTGCTAACAGTTTGAGTAGTTACAGTAATGTGAAGAAGAAAAAACAAGAGTTCAGTTTAACAAAACTTGATAGTGTTGTTGACAACTTACATGAAGATATTCTGACCTCTTCTTCATGGAAAATATTTTACATTCATTTACAAAGATATTGGTGAACACTTGCCTACAGCGGTTTCAGCTCAATTGTTTGTCCTGTTTATGGATTGTTTTTGTCAACATGTGCTGCCATTATGTGTTCTTGTGTGTTTTATCCATAATCACAACTGAATCCTCTGGAACGTTTCATAAATACAAGGCTACTTGCTTGTGTGGACTCGTACGCTTTTCCAATTCAGACACATGACAGAATCTTTTCTGTGTGTCAGCAGGTTCTTCTCATGTAGATTGTCACCACAAATCTCTCCCTCATGTTTTGCAATTATGCAGCTTCGCATCTGAATGAATTCTTATGTGCCTTTTCAAGTCTGACATCTAACAAAATCTTTTTCCACAAGTGTTACATGGGAATGGCCTTTAACCTGTGTGGATTGTCATATGTCTTTTTAATTTGCTCAGTTGAGTGAATCTTTTCTCACAGGTGTTACATGAGTATGGCTTCTCACCTGTGTGTGTTCTCATATGCAGGTTTAATGCACCAAGCTGAGAGAATCTTTTCCCACAAGTGTTACATGGGTACGGCTTCTCACCTGTGTGGACTGTCATATGTGCTTTTAATTGGCCCACCTGAGAGAATCTTTTCTCACAAGTGTTACATGAGTACGGCTTCTCACCTGTGTGTGTTCTCATATGCAGGTTTAATGAACCCAGCTGAGAGAATCTTTTCCCACAAGTGTTACATGAGTACGGCTTCTCACCTGTGTGGACTGTCATATGTGCTTTTAATTGGCCCACCTGAGAGAATCTTTTCTCACAAGTGTTACATAAGTACGGCTTCTCACCTGTGTGGATTCTCAGATGCGCTTTTAATGTACCTGGCTGAGAGAATCTTTTCTCACAGGTATTACATGGATATGGCCTGTCACCTGTGTGGACTCTCAGATGTCTGTGTAACGTGGAGTTCCACTTAAAAGATTTCCCACAAGTGCCGCATTTTAAGGACTTTTTCCCTGTATCAGTATTACTGTGAATCTTTAATTTGGTAGAGTTGTCTTCATTGTTAGTGTGATTTTTTCTTCTGTAAGGTCTCTTCTTTAGTTTTGGCTCTGCTTTTCTAGTTGATCCTGAGTCTCCATGTTTGCCTCTTTTGTGATCTTGGCTCTCAGCTACATGAGAGTTGTGAGAGAACAGCTGGTCGTCATTGTTTGGTTCTGGTACCACAGAACTTTGAACTGACATGCTGACAACATGCTCTTCCTCTGCTTCACTCTGAGTTTCATCAGCACTCAAGTCCAGAGTCTGATCTTCACTTTCATCACAAGTAGGAGTCAACATAAAGGTTTCTGTCTCCTGCTTCAGCATCAGCCATTCTCCCTCCAGACTGGTACAGAGTTCCTTCTGTTCCTCTTTAATCTGTGGAGGCTCTGGGTCCTCTTGGTCCAGACTGGAGTTTTTCTCCAGGTCACAGAGCTGCTGGTCAGTGAGAACCTCCTCCTCCTTACAGACATGTTGCTGTGGGAGCTCTGGAAGGACAAAAGGGAAAGAGTGAAGAGAAAATCTTGTACCATGTTCTGATAAGGCATCCTTTATAAAGGCTTTATAAGCATTGATTAATGACTTCATTAATGGTTATTAAATATTTGCTAATGTTTTATAAATCATTTATAAACCATTAGCATTAACAACAATAAGGTATTATCACAATTACGCTTTATTAATGATTCATAATGATTTAAAACAGCAGGACTGCTGATGATTATGAATCCAGTGTTTCCCCTATAATTGTACAGGGCTGGTGGGCCACCAGACTAACGAGAACCCCCACCAGGACAAAGACATATTTTTTTGAATGCCAAAAATGACGCTAAATATCCATTCATTCGGAAATCCATAATCAATAGCGTTTGAGAGCCTCTGTGTGACACTGTTCCGAAACATGAGTCAACCTCTGTGTTGTTACCTGTGAAACTCTTGAAGTGATGCAAGTACCACTATCAGATTCCCTTTAAATGACTGCAGAGCGAGAGCGTATGGGATCCAGGTTAGCTAACGTGAGCATGGCACCGCCTAAAAAGACTAAAAGCTCTAACGTCGGTGACGGTCAAACAAATATATCAATGTTTTTCTCCAAAACTCTGGAATCAAGCAGAATACATATGGGGAAGAAGGGAGAGGGGCAGCTTATTTTTTATGCAATAAATGCAGTTTATTAAGTCGTCCTCTCCTTGTGACCACTTTGTTTTAAGTCTTGAATATACCAAGCAAACAAAAATTTGAATGCAAATATAAATTGCAGATACCTGGCGTGCCACCTGACCCGACCGCGCAAATATGCCATCCCACATGCCTCATACCTTTAGGGTTTTTTTGGTGCATACCACCAGGCCTGAAAAAGATTCTAGGGGAAACACTGGAATCATTAATAAAAGGTTAAATGACTTTCTGATGAGTCATCAGGTCTTAACAGTTATTGACAAAGGGTGAGTGCTTCATATTTTCCAAGTCATCAGTAAGTGGTTGAACAGCACATTGGAGGTATCTTCCTAAAGATTTAGATAAAGCAAATGTTATGGTGGTAAAGAAAGGGGGGATTTTTCACAACCTGGCAACTCAAAATCATGCTTATCAATTGCTTATAAATGATTTATAATGCATTAGTAAATTATTTGTTAATCATCAACTAAGCCATTAATTAATGCTTATAAGCTGTTAATAAATGATGCCTTATCAGAAAGTGGCACCAAAAATGCATCCCTGAGATTATAGAAGCCAGGTCGGAAATTGGTTTCCCTAAGTAGGCTGAGGCAGTTCTGTTCTGGGTGTAGATTGTGGGAGACCTGTTTAAAACCTTGGTCAGAGGTTGAGAACAGCCATCTGCCAGTGCTATAACTACACTGGTAGGGGGTTTCGGTTGTAATAGGCAGAAACCATTTCAGTTGTTTGAACCACTTTAAGATTTGTGAAACCTTTATCCTATTTTCCAAAACAGAAAAAGGGCGATTTTACTGATATTTCTATATCCACACAGCATTTGTCTATCTTACATGCTGAGTGTGTACTACGCAAGTAATTAAAGCTGCAAGCAGCGATGAATGGGCCCTCGCGCCTCCGCGCACGTTGGGCTGCGGTGCAATCGAAGGGCTTCTGTCACGGGCATGTAGATGTTTTCAGACCCGGGCTGTTTTCAGACAGTGCAAGAAGGAGATAAACATCACTTCCTTCGTCCACTATTTTGCCTGCTGCTGGGGCTGCTTCGCTGAACTTTCGTAGAGGGCGCTATTCAGCCAGTTTGCATCACTGATGAAATATTGTCATGTAGACGTGTTCAGGCCCGGATTCTTATCAAACATGTAAAGTTTGGTGCAACTGGAGCATTTACAATAAAGTTATAGCAACTTCCTCTGTCATGTCGAAACATCAAATCTCAACGGTGTGAGGATGAGAATTTTCTGCAGAGTGAGACATGTCTGCCTTACTCACACCTGTGTCATCAAAATCATGCAGGTTGGCCCATTCACTTGAATTTCAATTAGTAAATTGAAAACTCTTGACGAGTTTGTGTGAAAAATGTCCTATTTTTCATCAAGTCTATTTTTAGAAAAGTAAAGACTTTTAACCCACATGACCTGGTCAAAGTTTGATTGACATGTGTACTGTCAGGTGTGTGGAGACAATAAGTAACTGCAGCTGAACACAGAAAAATACTCATATATTTGAATGGAGAGTGTGAGCGAACCGCTAGGTGCTCGGGCCCTAATAAAGGAAAAACTGCAGTACAGAGCTACAAATTTTAGTTTTGATGGTATTTTTCTACAGCACTTTATCACTAAACTGTCACCCTCAATCCATTTTTCCCTTCCTCTCATAGGTCATCCCCACTACTGAATTATACATATAAGACCTATAATTATTGTAAAATAAATGATAATAACACCAAACTTCATACAAAGTTTGTATATAATGTACTGTATGTATATAGGCCTTTCTGCTGTATCCTACAAAAATGAGCTGCATTCAACCCCCACACCAGTGGCAGCTGGTGACTCAAAAAATTGGGGAGGACAGGAGGAAAACCAACAAACCGCATCAAACTATATCATTGTCCCCCACCTGATGAAATCGGAGGGGTGGGGGGCAATTTTATATACCAATAAAACAATTTGCTTTTAAAAACAAAAGCCCCTGAGTGGTGTAAAGGCTGCTTCTTTAAAGACATTTAGCATATACATATTGTCTCTAAACAAAGAAGAGCTCATCTTAGCCACGGACTGGTTCAGATGTGTGATTTTACCAACAAAGTGAAATTCAAATTTATAGTATTGTTTAATTGTGACAATAGATTTATGTTCTCATCAAAAACAGACAAGATGTCACATGATTTACACGTGTTTCCTGTATTTTCTTAGTATATAGAAATATATAAAGTACCACAGAGCTTATAATGTGATACAGGAACAGATCAGTGCTGAATACTAGAAAGACTGAACACTAAAAACATTCACAGATCTAAAAGTGTAGGTCCACATCAGGAATTATTGATGCATGTATCAAATACATGACTTACACACTCTTATCTATGTGCACGACATACAAAATATAGTTTACAAAGCTGACATGTTAACACTAGGGGTGCAACGGATCACAAAACTCGGAGTGTACCACGGATTTCACGGATCGGATCATTTTTAGGATCAGCAAAAAAAAAGGGGGAGACAAATAAAACTTTGTTTTCTATTTCTTCTGTAACACACTTACAGCACGAAACAGCAATGAACTTTTGCCCATGGTCTGAAATGAAAACATTCAAGACAAATAACATTTAAGATGTCCAATGTTTAAATAAAATAAAATAAAATATATGAAATACGGTAACCCGAACAAATACCGTACTGCACCGAATATAAGACATTTTCTCATTTGTTTGTTTTTACCTGGAAATACGTCTGAAATGAAGAGAGGTTGTCTTATATTCGGGATCTAGACTTTTAAATGTCGATGTTTTTTTCACAACAACAGATGTTGCTAAAAATTTGTAAAACGAGCGCTCCCCTCCTGATTGAAGCGAGCCACGGTCTCACACAACTAGCCCACAGCCTGGGGCCTGAAAGACGGAGAGGCACAGTGATCGTCTCGAACAAAGTGGCTCAAAAGTAGGCAAACAACTGAGTAAACGTAACGTAGCGAGTTTTCTCGTCAACTCGGCTACTTCACCGTCTCTCCTCTGCTCCGCGGAGCTCCGTGTGTGTGTGGAGGGGCACACAGAGGAGAGCAGAGAAACTCAGCGCGACCATGACTGACAGCAAAACGCAGTAAAGAGGGTTTGTATAAATCTGCTTATTCAATTTGATGTTACAATAATGAAGGTTTTACAGACCTGTTCTGTGTAACTTTATTTCAGGTTTCCAAACGATATCCAGCAGTATGCGCTGACGGTTGATCTCTTTCTCGTACTCTGAGATAGTTTCCTGAAAAACTCGGAATATTTCTTCAGCAGCAGCAGTTAGTCGCTCGTTCATTAACTCTCGTAAACACTGAACTGAAGACATTGTTGTTTAATTATAAGTAAAATGTCTCCGTGTCCTGTTGAGAGACTTCTTCCAAGCACCGGCATCAACCTGCCGACGTGACTAACTCATGTGTTGTTTACTTCCGCTGGGTTTTCGCTCCGCTGGTTGTCTTCGTTTTCCTTCTTCTTCTTCCTCCTTTTCCGGGTTTATTGGCGGTTTACAACCAGTTTAAGGATGGATTATCACCACCTACTGGACTGGAGTGTGTTACAGTAGATTAGCAGACAAATTTTCTCTATTAAATCTGTTTTCTTAAGATGTTTAATTAAGTGACTGTATATTTGCCTTGATGTTTCTCCGAGAGGATTCTCTTAAGTGATGTTTTGCTTCCCTTCTTTTAGTTTCCTCCTTTCCTACTCATATGCACTACACAAAAATAGCACATGTTGCACAGATTCTGAATGACTGCAATGCCTGCATGATCCAGTTGGGTGTTTACCTATTTTATGAAGTGTTTGATGAAGTCTTGTGTGCCCTGTCCTTAGATGGGAAATACCCGCTTCTTCCCTTTGGTTCCTGCCCAGCTTCCCTCCAGTACCAACATGTTTTTGAATATTATAGAGGTGTCTTCCTGTGTCATTGATATTCCAGTATTCTTGCCACACTTTTTGCATTTGACTTTTGATGACTGTTTTTACCTCAGTTTTATATAATGGAACCTGAATACTGACTGATTGTGATTTGGCCAGTATATCCACACCTTCACTTCCTCCCACACCAACATTGGCAGGGAACGAGTTGACTCAATGTCATTTGTGGCTTATAAATAAGCAGCAATAACTGCACAGATTCTTTATGTCTTTAAATTAAAAATAAGAAATGTCTGCTGTGTCGGGTTGATATTTGACCACTTGCTGATAATTTATGCCCTAATCAAAATCTGAAAGTCAAAAAAATCAGTAAAGGTTTGAGGTAACTTCTGCAGTGGAGACTCCTTGATTTAAGGCAGCATGCCAACCAGAGTAAAAGATAGCAGCTTTACATGTTGACCTGTAGACCTGTGCAGTTCATCACTATAAGTAAAGGGACACTCACACAACAATGATGTGTTGTTCCTTAAGAAGGAGCCAATGGCCTAAAAACATTCACATAAATTCACTCATAGCTTTAGGATTTGTTGTGAATCTGGTATTCTTATGTTATCACCTCATAAAGCAAAGTAATATTAAAATAAATGCATGAGATCAGAAACAAAGCTTTATATTGTCCACGTTTGTTTAGGGGCTTATTGTATGCACTACTCACACTTAATGTTTATGACACTTTTAGTTACCCTAATCATACAATTAATCAAATTAAGAACATCAGTCTGAAAAGCCATCATGAAAAAATATTTTATTGTTCTTAAAATATGTTGACAACACCATGAAGTAAATCATCTGCAATCTGTGTGTCATCTCTAAAGCAGCAAACAAATTATTTCAACTTTCTCTCAAGTTAAACTGATCACAAAATACATAAAAAATGATTAAACACTGTAGACAAAAAGACTTTAGTTTGAAGGATGAAACTTAAGTGTACCAACACCTCTAGAGTTTCTCTGTTTCAACATCAGAGATCTCACAATACACTCAAATAACTGAGGTTCTGTATGAAAATACAAAAAAATAAAATTCATTTAAAAAGTCAACTATTTACATCACAGCGTTATTATACGGTAAAATAAAACAGTCATGTCAGTCACTCTCATATACATTTGAACTTCTTGCAAAAACAGGAGTCTTCACTTGTAAATATCAAGTACTAGTAGAAAGTACAAGAATTTTAAGTCCTTGTTGAACTTGAAACTCCAATTCTACAAATTATTCTAAAAAACTTCATAAAATTCAGCCCCCTGTTTTTTGAAGCCATAACATTTGGCACCATCACTTTGACAACCACTACTGTGCACTCACTTGTGAAACAAAGACTTTTTAAGGATTTGGGAGATTATACTTCTTTCAAAGACATTCTGTTGCTAACAGTTTGAGTAGTTACAGAAAAAACAAGAGTTCAGTTTAACAAAACTTGATAGTGTTGTTGACAACTTACATGAAGATATTCTGACCTCTTCTTCATGGAGAATATTTTACATTCATTTACAAAGATATTGGTGAACACTTGCCTACAAGAATTTCAGCTCAATTGTTTATGTTTTGTTTTTGTCAACATGTGCTGCCATTATGTGTTCTTGTGTGTTTTATCCATAGTCACAACTGAATCCTCTGGAACGTTTCATAAATACAAGGCTACTTGCTTGTGTGGACTCGTAGGCTTTTCCAATTCAGACACATGACAGAATCTTTTCTGTGTGTCAGCAGGTTCTTCTCATGTAGATTGTCACCACAAATCTCTCCCTCATGTTTTGCAATTATGCAGCTTCGCATCTGAATGAATTCTTATGTGCCTTTTCAAGTCTGACATCTGACAAGATATTTTTCCACAAGTGTTACATGGGAATGGCCTTTAACCTGTGTGGATTGTCATATGTCTTTTTAATTTGCTCAGCTGAGTGAATCTTTTCTCACAGGTGTTACATGGATATGGCTTCTCACCTGTGTGGACTCTCAAATGCACATTTAATGCACCAAGCTGAGAGAATCTTTTCTCACAAGTGTTACATGAGTACGGCTTCTCACCTGTGTGTGTTCTCATATGCAGGTTTAATGCACCAAGCTGAGAGAATCTTTTCCCACAAGTGTTACATGAGTACGGCTTCTCACCTGTGTGTGTTCTCATATGCAGGTTTAACGCACCCAGCTGAGAGAATCTTTTCCCACAAGTGTTACATGAGTACGGCTTCTCACCTGTGTGGATTGTCATATGTACCTTTAATTGGCCCAGACGAGAGAATCTTTTCCCACAAGTGTTACATGAGTACGGCTTCTCACCTGTGTGGACTGTCATATGTGCTTTTAATTGGCTCAGCTGAGAGAATCTTTTCTCACAAGTGTTACATGGGTACGGCTTCTCACCTGTGTGGATTCTCAGATGCGCTTTTAATGCACCTGGCTGAGAGAATCTTTTCTCACAGGTATTACATGGATATGGCCTATCACCTGTATGGACTCTCAGATGTCTGTGCAAGATGGACTTGCACATAAAAGATTTCCCACAAGTGCCGCATTTTAAGGACTTTTCCCCTGTATCAGTATTATTGTGAATCTTTAATTTGGTAGAGTTGTCTTCATTGTTAGTGTGATTTTTTCTTCTGTGACGTCTCTTCTTTAGTTTTGGCTCTGCTTTTCTAGTTGATCCTGAGTCTCCATGTTTGCCTCTTTTGTGATCTTGGCTCTCAGCTACATGAGAGTTGTGAGAGAACAGCTGGTCATCATTGTTTGGTTCTGGTACCACAGAACTTTGAACTGACATGCTGACAACATGCTCTTCCTCTGCTTCACTCTGAGCTTCATCAGGACTCAAGTCCAGAGTCTGATCTTCACTTTCATCACAAGTAGGAGTCAACATAAAGGTTTCTGTCTCCTGCTTCATCACCAGCCATTCTCCCTCCAGACTGGTACAGAGTTCCTTCTGTTCCTCTTTAATCTGTGGAGGCTCTGGGTCCTCTTGGTCCAGACTGGTGCAGAGTTCCTTCTGTTCCTCTTTAATCTGTGGAGGCTCTGGGTCCTCTTGGTCCAGACTGGTGCAGAGTTCCTTCTGTTCCTCTTTAATCTGTGGAGGCTCTGGGTCCTCTTGGTCCAGACTGGAGTTTTTCTCCAGGTCACAGAGCTGCTGGTCAGCGAGAACCTCCTCCTCCTTACAGACATGTTGCTGTGGGAGCTCTGGAAGGACAAAAGGGAAAGAGTGAAGAGAAAATCTTGTACCATGTTCTGATAAGGCATCCTTTATAAAGGCTTTATAAGCATTAATTAATGACTTTATTAATGGTTATTAAATATTTGCTTATGTTTTATAAATCATTTATAAACCATTAGCATTAACAACAATAACACATTAACGCAATTACCCTTTCCTAATGATTCATAATGATTTAAAACAGCAGGACTGCTGATGATTATGAATCAAGTATTTCCCCTATAATTGTACAGGGCTGGTGGGCCACCAGACTAACGAGACTACTAACTATTTTTAGAAAAGTAAAGACCTATAACCCACATGACCTGGTCAAAGCTTGATTGACATGTGTACTGTCAGGTGTGTAGAGACAATAAGTAACTGCAACTGGACACAGAAAAATACTCATATATTTGAATGGAGAGTGTGAGTGAACCGCTAGGTGCTCGGGCCCTAATAAAGGAAAAATTGCAGTACAGAGCAACAAATTCTAGTTTTGATGGTATTTTTCTACAGCACTTTGCTACAAAAATGAGCTGCATTCAACCCCCACACCAGTGGCGGCTGGTGACTCAAAAAATTGGGGAGGACAGGAGGAAAACCAACAAACCGCACAAAACTATATCATTCTCCCCCACCTGATGAAATCAGAGGGGTGGGGGGCAATTTTATATACGAATAAAACAATTTGCTTTTAAAAACAAAATCCCCTGAGTGGTGTAAAAGCTGCTTCTTTAAAGACATTAAGCATATACATATTGTTTCTAAACAAAGAAGAGCTCATTTTAGCCATGGACTGGTTCAGATGTGTGATTTTACCAACAAAGTGAAATTCAAATTTATAGTATTGTTCTATTGTGACAACAGATTTATGTTCTCATCAAAAACAGACAAGATATCACATGATTTACACGTGTTTCCTGTATTTTCTTAGTATACAGAAATATATAAAGTACCACAGAGCTTATAATGTGATACAGGAACAGATCAGTGCTGAATACTAGAAAGACTGAACACTAAAAACATTCACAGATCTAAAAGTGTAGGTTCACATCAGAAAGTATTAATGTATGTATCAAATACATGACTTACACACTCTTATCTATGTGAAAGACATACAAAATATAGTCTACAAAGCTGACGTGTTAACACTAGGGGTGCAACGGATCACAAAACTCACAGTTTGGATCGTACCATGGATTTGAGTCGTGGATCTGATCATTTTTAGGATCAGCAAAAAAAAGGGGGAGACAAATAAAACTTTGTTTTCTATTTCTTCTTTAACACACTTACAGCACGAAACAGCAATGAACTTTTGCCCATGGTCTGAAATCAAAACATTCAAGACAAACAACATTTAAGATGTCTTAAGTTTAAATAAAATAAAATATATGAAATATTCAATGCTCAATTATTGCAATATGTGGCATGATACCTTCCTCTTTTAAACACGGTAGTGAATGAAACAGCCTCTGTCCACATCATCAAAACTTGATGATAACTTAGAAACATGAACACATGTCTTGTCCTGCAGCTTGTTGAACGAGCCACCAAACAAACATTCACTGCTAATGTCAGTTAGCAGCTAGATACTATTTAGCTGCTCAGCTGCAGCACATCAAGCAGTGTGTAAACATACACAGATGTCACTTCGGACCCATTTGTTCGTTACCCTTCTAAATCCCTGTTAGTGACACGCTGTCTGCCCATGACTTGTACTTACAGCAGTTTGTTTACTTTGTCTTAAATGAGACATTAAATTTTGCAATTAATCCGCAGTTCATATGCCCGCTGAACCGTGGGGGGCAATCCGTACCGATCACGGATCAACTACTATCAGTTACACCACTAGTTAACACTTGTTATTCTGGTTACTTTAAGCTTATTACTCAATATACGACTAAGCTTAAAAACGAACTAAAGAAACTGTCAGAAGCAAGCAGCCAGACCTCCTGCACACTCATTCACTAATCATACAACATCAACAGGTGACTGAACAACCACTCAATTAAAAACGAGATCAATTCCACATGAATTAGTGAGTCCAGACAGCTCACTGTAACTTCAACAAGCAAACTAGTCACAACACAATATATATATCTCTGCTGCATTATTGTTAAGGAGATAAATTCACACAACAGCCACACAAAGAGACATTTAACCATCAGAGATGAAATTAGTGACCAAAGAGACAGAAAGAGAGAGAAGCTGTATCTGACTCACGTTATCTGATGTCTTCTTCTTTCTATCATGGAGATGAAGTATTCATGTCATAACATCCATTTGTGACTGTTGGTCATCTTGTTTGTTAGTTAACAGAACTTTATGGCTGCTGCTTAACCAGTCTGATATCATTTGCAACAATGACAAACAAGCTAACTCTCCTGGTTGTTTCTCTGGTTGCTTCTCTTTCCAGCCACTCCCTGGCGGTGTCCTGCTGCTGCTGCGCTGCACAGTCCAGATCATTTCTCACATTAGCTTAACAACAGTCCTTAACAGTCCTTTCATGGATGTATAATGAGTCCTTCAGGCTGCAACAACAAGCCAGCTGTTGCATTGGCTAACGCAAGGAGCTACCTACTGCTGCTACTCTGCCTTACAGTGGAGAGAATTGAAGATGAATTCTGGAAACTTTGGATCAACTCGATGTCAATATTGTATTCCGGTTGTTGATTGGTTAGGGAGGCCATCCTCCCTTGGAACATCATTTTACGTTCCTCTTCCAAAGAAGAGAGAAAAAAATATGTTGTAAATAATACTGAGATTTGGTAATGGTTAATTTCAACCAAATATTCTTTTTTATATTTTGATCTCCCTCTTGCCTCTCAAAAAATGCCTCTATGGACCAGCCTCCACTGTGTGTGGCACACACCCCTCTCCCCCTTCCTCCCTCCTCTCTCTCTCCCTCTCAGCTGAAAAGGATTATTTCAGAGTACTCTTCTTGTGAAATCTCCTCATAAATCCCATTACTTTGGCCAAATCTTACATTAAAAATCATATTTCTTTGTAGGAAATTTCATTGTGAATCCATTGATACAGGTGTCAAAGTGGTCAGACTTATAGTTTAGACATCAGAAGCCTCTGTTTGACACAAAGTTCATGCCTCCCCATTGCTTTACATTGTTAGGGTGATGTGGCACTGCAACTTTCGGGGCTTATAAAATCCAAACCATTCGAGTTATGACAAAGTTTTTAACAACTTTTTTTCAACACAGTGTCATAAGTCATGTATAAAAGTTTGAAATCTCCGCCCTCGGGGGAGATAGCGTTTGTTCAGGGGCCAAAATTGTGGCAAAGTCTGATATTGATAGGCTAATTGCGGACTTCCTGTTGGATTTAGGTCAGGGGTGTTAGCATATGATTTGTAGGTCTTGATTAGACAAATAATTCTGTTTTGGTTCGATCTCTCTACGACATCCCTACAGGCTGTGGGGGCCATTTTAATTACATAGGTGGCACTAGAGAGCACATTTTAGCAATTTAGGATTAATTTTTACATTTTATCAAATTTTTCACCAGACCTGATGTGCGTGCCAAATTTGGTGAGTTTTTGAGCATGTTTAGGGGTTCAAATTTACGACTGAAGTGGCAAAATAATTAAAGCTGCAAGCAGCGTTGAACAGGCCTTCGCACCCTTGCGCACGTCAGGGCATGGTGCAGTCCAAGGGCTTCTGTCACAGGCATGTAGATGTCTCCAGACCTGGGCTGACAGGTCTGACTTTACAAACATGTAAAGTTTGGTGCAGACTGGAGCATGTACAATGAAGTTATAGCAATTTCCTCTGTCATGGTGAAACATCAAATCTCAACGGTGTAAGGATGACAATTTTCTGCAGGGTGAGACATGTCTGTCTTGCTCACCCCTGTATCATCAAAATTATGAAAGTTTTGGGCCCATTCACTTTAATATCAATAAATAAATTGAAAACTTTTGATGAGTTTGTGTGTAAAAGAAATTAACTTCCTGATTTTCATCCAAGTCTATTTTTAGAAAAGTAAAGACTTAACCCACATGACCTGGTCAAAGTTTGATTGAAATGTGTACTGTCAGGTGTGTGGAGACAATAAGTAACTGCAGCAGGACACAGAAAAATACTCATATATTTGAATGGAGAGTGTGAGCAAACCCACACTTTTTTGAACATTTACTGCTTCCACATAGTTTTAGATAAAAACTTCATTTGAACTGACTCACGAGACTTTGACCTACAAATCTTGAATTTTCATGTGTTTTCTATCCTTTACTGTTTGGGGTGTGGCACAGTCCAAGGGCTTCTGTCACAAGCATGTAGATGCTTACCCCCCCCCCCCCCCTTCTTCCCTCTTCTACCTCTCAGTTGGAGAGCAGGATTTGGAGTACTCTTCTTGTGAAATATCCTCATAAATCCCATGACTTTGGCCAAATCTTGTATTGAAATTCACATCTGTTTGTAGGAAATTTCATCCCGAATCCATTGATACAGGTTTCAAAGTGGTCAGGCCTATAGTTAAGACGTCAGAAGCATCAGTTTGACACAAAGTCCATGCTCAGAGATTGCCTTCCCATTAGTTTACATTCTAAGGTGTGATGTGGCACTACAACTTTCAGGGCCTATATTATCTAAATCGTTCGAGTTATTACAAAGTTTTTAATAACTTTTGTTCAGCACAGTGTCATAAGTCATGTATTAAAGTTTGAAGCCAATACCATTAACGCCCTCGGAGGAGATAGTGTTTCTTGGGGGTCCAAAATTGGCGCGAAGTCGTACTTTGATGGGCATATTGCAAACTTCCTGTTGGATTTAGGTCAGGGGTGTCAGTGTATGATTTGTAGGTCTTGATGAGACAAATAATTGAGTTTTGGTTCGATCTCTCTACAACATTCCTACAGGCCTAGTGGCCATATAGGAGAAATGTGACATCGCTTTTTTCTGTTTTCATGAGCAAAATAAAGGTTTCAGTAATATGAAAGTGGGTTTAAGTAGCATTGAGGCTTTTGCTATGATGTCTCACACTTTTTCACAAGTGTATGTGGTGCAAAAACGGAGAAGCAGCCGCTAAATATCGTTATTTATGTTTCCCTTAACTTTCCCCTTAACTCCGAATCAGAAGCTACCTTCAGCTCCGTAGTAACCCGAACAAATACCGTATTGCACCGAATATAAGACGTTTATTTATTTATTTTTACCTGGAAATAAGTCTGAAATGAAGAGAGGTTGTCTTATATTCGGGGTCTAGACTTTTAAATGTCGATGTACATTCACAACAACAGATGTTGCGAAAAATCTGTAAAACGAACGCTCCCCTCCTGATTAAAGCGAGACACGGTCTCATAGAACTAGCCCACAGTGTCTGGAGCCTGAAAGACGAAGAGGCACAGTGACCGTCTCGACAAAAGTGGCTCAAAAGTTGGCAAACAACTGAGTAACCGTAACGTAGCGAGTTTTCTCGTCAAATCGACTACTTCACCGTCTCTCCTCTGCTCCGCGGAGCTCCGTGTGTGTGTGGAGGGGCACACAGAGGAGAGCAGAGAAACTCAGCGCGACCATAACTGACAGCAAAACGCAGTAAAGAGGGATTATATAAATCTGCTTATTCTATTTGATGTTAAAATAATGAAGGTTTTACAGACCTGTTCTGTGTAACTTTATTTCAGGTTTCCAAACGATATCCAGCAGTATGCGCTGACGGTTGATCTCTTTCTCGTATTCTGAGATAGTTTCTTGAAAAACTCGGAATATTTCTTCAGCAGCAGCAGTTAGTCGCTCGTTCATTAACTCTCGCAAACACTCAACTGCAGACATTGTTGTTTAATTATAAGTAAGATGTCTCCGTGTCCTGTTGAGAGACTTCTTCCGTGCACAGGACACCAACCAGCTAACGCGGCTAGCTCCTGTGTTGTTTACTTCCGCTGGGTGTTACACTGTTAAGCTTCCAACAGCGAAATCGTGTTTTTTTTTCGTTCCGCTGGTTGTCTTCGTTTTCCTTCTTCTTCAACTTTTTCTGGGTTTATTGGCGATTTGCAACCAGTTTAAAGATGGATTATCACGACCTGGACTGGAGTGTGTTACAGTAGATTAGCAGACAAATTTTCTCTATTAAACCTGTTTCCTTAAGATGTTTAATTAAGTGACTGTATATTTGCCTTGATATTTCTCCGAGAGGATTCTCTTAAGTGATGTTTTGCTTCCCTTCTTTTAGTTTCCTCCTTTCCTACTCATATGCACTACACAAAAATAGCACATGTTGCACAGATTCTGAATGACTGCAATGCCTGCATGATCCAGTTGAGTGTTTACCTATTTTATGAAGTGTTTGATGAAGTCTTGTGTGCCCCGTCCTTAGATGGGAAATACCTGCTTCTTTCCTTTGATTCCTGCCCAGCTTCCCTCCAGTACCAACATGTTTTTGAATATTATAGAGGTGTCTTCCTGTGTCAGTGATATTCCAGTATTCTTGCCACACTTTTTGCATTTGACTTTTGATGACTGTTTTAACCTCAGTTTTATATAATGGAACCTGAATACTGACTGATTGTGATTTGGCCAGTATATCCACACCTTCACTTCCTCCCACACCAACATTGGCAGGGAACGAGTTGACTCAGTGTCATTTGTGGCTTATAAATAAGCAGCAATAACTGCACAGATGCTTTATGTCTTTAAACTAGAAATAAGAAATGTCTGCTGTGTCGGGTTGATATTTGACCACTTGCTGATAATTTATGACATAATCAAAATCTGAAAGTCAAAAAATCAGTAAAGGTTTGAGGTACTTGTACTTGAATTTATAAATTTTTTGTGAATTTATCCAGTTTTTTAATATCTATTGCACAAAGAATTGTATTACTTTTTATTGTACTTTTATTTCACAGCTGTGTTTTTTTGTTAATTCACATAGTTATAGAGAAGCTTCAATCTTCTTCTGCAGTGGAGACTCCTTGATTTAAGGTAACATGCCAACCAGAGTAAAAGATAGCAGCTTTACATGTTGACCTGTTCTATGTCGCTGCATATTACTCTGTATATGTGTCTATATTCTGATGCCGTGCAAGAGCATCTGATTTTTGTGAGGGGGCACAATGTATTGTATATTTGTGTATATTTGTTTATCCTGTTATCAAATAAGTTGAACACAGCTTTGGACGGAGGGTACACAAACCCCCGGTCCTCCCACTGGTTAATTATGAACGAATTTGGTCTTTGCAAATGGTAATGATGTATGTGTTTATTTGCATATAGAGCGAGGAAGTGAGATCCGATCACAAGTGGTCACTCAGGACACATGTGGAGACACATGTTAATGCCAGGTGCAAACAGACCTACTTAAAGCTGTCCACTTGTGATCGGATCACCCGAGACGCATGTTAATGCCAGTTGTAAACAGGGCCTTTCATCCTTCAAACTACAAGAGCCAGCAAGATGGGAAGACCAATTCACACCCCAGTGTGAATTGATAGTACCATTTACGTAAACGACCCCCACCCTTGGCTATCATAACTCACCTCTAAACACCAGTCACACACAGAGACAAACTAGCACCAACTTTAATCCCACTGTGGATTTTGATTTTCAGGACTTGAATGACCAACCCAAGAACTGATCACTGGGCAAACCAGCATAAGGCAGAAGACATGCTGCACAATATGCCATGCCCAAGTCACACATACACACACACACTCAAATGGCATGGACCCCTGCCGTCAGATTAAGGAGAGCAGAGGACTGTAAAACCCATGGATTTACAAATGTAGTTTTAGAATTTATCCAAGGACAATTAATATTGTATGTTAATATATGTGTGCATATCACAATATGTGTTGTTATGTACTTTAGTTAGATTTTTATTCCATTTATTCCATTTTATGCCTTGAAGCCAAGAAATGTACCACTAACATAATCCCATCATCTATGATAACACTATCATGTTTAGTACTGTTCTGCTTGTTTCACTTTCAGAACACTAAAACTACTATCAAAAATGCAAAATTAGTCAACATGAAAATTATTAAATTGTAAATACTTTGATTAAAAGTATAACCACATTCTGGAATTTTACCCGCCTGATGGTGGACAGGAGGGAACTGACTCTGCTCCCCCAGAACTCTGCAACCCCTGGGATTGGCCAGGATGCACTTTCTGGGCAGGTAGACTGAAACTTTAAAACAGTGTCTTATCTGAGACTCTTTTTTGGGCTACTGCTTGCTTTTGTCTTTGTCTTCTTGCTTTCTGCCATGTCTGTGGAAAGCTTGCATTTTGCAAGTGTGAAAATAAATGTGATTCAGAGCAATAGGAGGTGAAACCTCAAAAGTCTAGAGTCATGAGTTGAGGATCAAGACTAGGAGAGCATGAACTAGGAGCTCTCTTCAAATGGGAACTTTTCAACTCTGGGCTGGCCGACTCACTCATTATTACAGGATCCAGACTCCAGCTCCTCACCCCAGCACATCGGACTCCATTCTCCACAAGAAGCTACCCCAGGGAGCAATCAAGATTTCATACAAAATCTTCATCAGCTTGCTTAAACCCTGGTGCTTTCATGATTTGTAAATTCAATTGCCAATTCAGAACTAATCTGTTGTACTGTTGATTTGACTCACTGCTTCTCAAGTAACAGTCATCTCATCTGTTTATCAGGTCTCTCATACCAACTACACAATAGATAACTCTGCATCATGCATTTACTTGTGGCTGTGGTATAATAATAAATAATAAATGTGTATGTAATTAAAGTGGACTTGCTTGTGTTTTCCTGTGATCAGCAAAAAAAGGGGGAGACAAATAAAACTTTGTTTTCTATTTATTCTGTAACACACTTACAGCACGAAACAGCAATGAACTTTTGCCCATGGTCTGAAATGAAAACATTCAAGACAAACAACATTTAAGATGTCCAATATTTCAATAAAATAAAATATATGAAATATTCAATGCTCAATTATTGCAATATGAGGCCTGATACCTTCCTCCTTTAAACACGGTAGTGAATGAAACCCTCTGTCCACATCATCAAAACTTGATGATAACTTAGAAACATGAACACGTCTTGTCCTGCAGCTTGTTGAACGAGCCGCCAAACAAACATTCACTGCTAATGTCAGTTAGCAGCTAGATACTAATTAGCTGCTCAGCTGCAGCACATCAAGCAGTGTGTAAACATACACAGATGTCACTTCAGACCCGTTAGATGCTGGTTTGATCGTTACCCTTCAAAATCCCTGTTAGCGACGGGCTGTCTGCCCATGACTTGTACTTACAGCAGTTTGTTTACTTTGTCTTAAATGAGACATTAAATTTTGCAATTAATCCACACCAGTTAACACTTGTTATTCTAGTTACTTTAAGCTTATTACTCAATATACGACTCAGCTGAAAAACGAACTAAAGAAACTGTCAGAAGCAAGCAGACAGACCTTCTGCACACTCATTCACTAATCATACAACATCAACAGGTGACTGAACAACCACTCAATTAAAAACAGGATCAATTCCACATGAATTAGTGAGTCCAGACAGCTCACTGTAACTTCAACAAGCAAACTAGTCACAACACATTATATATATATATATATATATATATATATATATATATATATATATATATATGCTGCATTCTTGTTAAGGAGATAAATTCACACAACAGCCAGCTGTTGCATTGGCTAACGGAAGGAGCTATCTACTGCTGCTACTCTGCCTTACAGTGGAGAGAATTGAAGATGAATTCTGGAAACTATAATTGGATCAACTCGATGTCAATATTGCATTCCGGTTGTTGATTGGTTAGGGAGGCCATCCTCCCTTGGAGCATCATTTTACGTTTCTCTTCCAAAGAAGAGAGAAAAAATATGTTGTAAATAATACTGAGATTTGGTTAATTTCAACCAAATATTCTTTTTTATATTTTGATCTCCCTCTTGCCTCTCAAAAAATAGAGGATCAACCTCCTCTGCCTCTATGGACCAGCCTCCACTGTGTGCGGCACACACCCCTCTCTCCCTCTCAGTTGGAGAGGAGAACGTTAGAGTACTCTTCTTGTGAAATCTCCTCATAAATCCCATTACTTTGGACAAATCTTACATTAAAAATCATATTTCAGTAGGAAATTTCATGGCGAATCCATTGATACAGGTTTGAAAGTGGTCAGACCTAACAGATTTGTTAGACATCAGAAGCCTCTGTTTGACACAAAGATCATGCCTCCCCATTGCTTTACATTGTAAGGGTGATGTGGCACTGCAATTCTGAGGGCTTATAAAATCCAAACCGTTCGAGTTATTACAAAGTTTTAAACAATTTTTCAGCATAGTGTCAGAAGTCATCTATTAAAGTTTGAAGCTGATAACATTAACGCCCTCGGAGGAGATAACGTTTGTTCAGGGGCCAAAATTGGGGCAAAGTCTTATTTTGAAAGGCTAACTGTGGACTTCCTGTTGGATTTAGGTCAGGGGTGTCAGCGTATGATTTGTAGGTCTTGATGAGATGAATAATTGAATTTTAGTTTGATCTCTCTACGACATTTCTACAGGCTGTGGCAGCCATTTTAGTCACATAGGTGGCGCTAGAGAGCACATTTTGGCACTTTAGGGGTTAATTTTTAGATTTTAACAAATATTTCACCAGACCTGATGTGCGTGCCAAATTTGGTGAGTTTTTGAGCATGTTTAGGGGGTCAAATTTAGGATTTAAGTGGTGTAATAATAAAGAAAGAAAGAAAGAAAGAAAGAAACAAACAAACAATCAAACAAACACACGAAAAACAATAGGGTCCTCGCCCTTAGGCTCGGACTACTGTTTTACAGTAGTCCTCTGCCTTTTGGGCTCGGTCCCTAAATATTAAACAGACAAAAAGACTTTAGTTTTAAGTATGAAAACTTAAAGACACATGCACATCTCCGCTCAGCCCTGCAGCGGTGCACGGCAACACCTGATTTGGTCTGAATATGACCTTATACAGGCATGCAGAAGCTCTCATGTGCAAAAATGGATATGGATAAATTGTTTTGAGCGAACCCCCGCAAAATGACTGGCTTCACAATCAGAATTTGATCCATTCTGTTCGATAACATTTGGAAAGTCTAGAAGAGCCGCATGATGAACAGCCAAACGGTCAGTGCGGGAATGTCGTGCCTAACATGAGCTTTAAAAACTCTGTATGCTGTGAAATACAGAGAGATCTATCTGGCGATTATAGGCTTAATTAGCATTGTGTGAACTTGTTTGGCTTCAATGTAACGGACGTTCATTTATATGTAAAAGTTCCACACTGTAGGTTTAAGTGAGTCAACACCTCTAGAGGGTTTCTCTCTTTCAACATCAGAGATCTGACAATCCACTCACATAACTGAGGT
Organism: Thunnus maccoyii; assembly: GCF_910596095.1. Lineage (NCBI taxonomy): Eukaryota > Metazoa > Chordata > Actinopteri > Scombriformes > Scombridae > Thunnus > Thunnus maccoyii. The sequence continues at coordinate 1,986,662 of NC_056542.1, read as the reverse complement.
ACTGTATGAACATTATTATGACTATTAAAAACATTATTACATGTCATGTCAGTTACTCTTGCATATACATTTTAACTTTTTGCAAAAATAGGAGTCTTCACTTGTAAATATCAAGTACTTGTAGAAAGTATGTGAATTTTAAGTCCTTATTGAACTTGAAACTCCAATTCCATAAATGATTCTAATAAACTTCATAAATGCAGACCCTTGTCTTTTGAAGCCGTAACATTTGGCACCATCACTTTGACAGCCACTACTGTGCACTTGTTGAGTAACAAAGATTTTTCAAAGATTTGGGAGATTAAAATTATTTCAAAGAAATGCTGTTGCTAACAGTTTGAATAGTTACAGTTATGTGAAGAATAGAAAAGTTCAGAGTTCAGTTTAACAGAACTTGATAATGTTGTTGACCATATAAAATTTACATGAAGATATTCTGACCTCTTCTTCATGATTCTTCAAGATGTTGGCGAACACTTGCTTGCAGGAGTTCAGCTCAATTGTTTGTCCTGTTTATGGATTGTTTTTGTTGACATGTGCTGCCATTATGTGTTCTTGTGTGTTTTATCCATAATCACAACTGAATCCTCTGGAACGTGTCACAAATACAAGGCTACCTGCTTGTGTGGACTCTTATATGCTTTTCCAATTCAGACGCATGACAGAATCTTTTCTGTGTTGCAGCAGGTTCTTCTCATGTAGATTGTAAAGTCACCACAAAGCTCTTCTGCATGTTTTGTAATTATGCAGCTTCTAATCTGAATGAATTCTTATGTGCCTTTTCAAGTCTGAAATCTGACAGAATCTTTTCCCACTGCGTGACTTCTCATGTGGAACTTCAAGTGATGTCTACGCCTGAACTCTCTCCCACAAGTTGTACAACTGTATGACATCTCCCCTGTGTGGACTCTCATATGTCGTTTCAATGCGCACAGCTCAGAGAATCTTTTCTCACAAGTGTTACATGTGTACGGCTTTTCCCCTGTGTGTGTTCTTATATGCCTTTTCACTGTTGTCATGTCACTAAATCTTCTCCCACAGGTGTTGCAGGGGTACGGCTTCTCACCTGTGTGTGTTCTCATATGCAGGTTTAACGCACCAAGCTGAGAGAATCTCTTCCCACAAGTGTTACATGAGTACGGCTTCTCACCTGTGTGGATTCTCATATGTACTTTTAATTTGCCCAGCTCAGAGAACCTTTTCTCACAAGTGTTACATGGGTAGGGCCTCTCACCTGTGTGAACTCTCAGATGCACTTTTAATGCACCTAGCTGAGAGAATCTTTTCTCACAGGTATTACATGGATACGGCTTCTCACCTGTGTGGACTCTTAGATGTCTGTGCAAGATGGACTTGCACATAAAAGATTTCCCACAAATGTCGCACTTGAAGGACTTTTCCCCTGTATCAGTATTACTGTGAATCTTTATTGTGGTAGAGTTGTCTTCATTGTTAGTGTGATTTTTGCTTCTGTAATGTCTCTTCTTTAGTTTTGGCTCTGCTTTTCTAGTTGATCCTGAGTCTCCATGTTTGCCTCCTTTGTGATCTTGGCTCTCAGCTACATCAGAGTTGTGAGAGAGCAGCTGATCGTCACTGTTTGGTTCTGGTTCCACAGAACTTTTAACTGACATGCTGACAACATGCTCTTTCTCTGCTTCTCTCTGAGCTTCATCAGGACTCAAGTCCAGAGTCTGATCTTCACTTTCATCACAAGTAGGAGTCAACATAAAGGTTTCTGTCTCCTGCTTCAGCACCAGCTGTTCTCCCTCCAGACTGGTGCAGAGTTCCTCCTGTTCCTCTTTAATCTGTGGAGGCTCTGGGTCCTCTTGGTCCAGACTGGTACAGAGTTCCTTCTGTTCCTCTTTAATCTGTGGAGGCTCTGGGTCCTCTTGGTCCAGACTGGAGTTCCTCTCCTGGTCACAGAGCTGCTGGTCAGCGAGAACCTCCTCCTCCTTACAGACATGTTGCTGTTGGAGCTCTGGAGGGACAAAGGGGAAAGGCTGAAGAGAAAATGTTGTACCACTTTCTGAAAAGGAATTCTTTATTCAGGCTTTATAAGCATTAATTAATGACTTAATTAATGGTTAATACATCATTTACTAATGCTTTATAAATCATTAAAACCACTAACATCAACAACCATAACACATTAACACAATTACCCTTTTTGATTCATAATCACTTACAACAGCAGGACTGCTGATGATTATGAATCATTAATAAAGGGTTAACTGACTTTCTGATAAGTCATCAACTCTAAGCAGTTATTAATGAACGGTGAGTGTTTCATATTTTCTAAGTCATCAGTAAGTGATTGAACAGCACATTGGAGGTATCTTTCTAAAGAATTCGATAAAGCCAATGCTATGATGGTAAAGAAAGGGGGATTTTTCTTATCAATGGCTTGTAAATGATTCATAAAGCATTAGTAAATGATTGATTAACCATCAATTAAGTTATTAATTAATGCTTATTAGCTGTTAATAAAGGGTGCCTTATCAGAAAGTGGCACCAAAAATGCAGACATCTGATGACACTGAAGTTAGCTTCTGATTCAGATTTAAGGGAAAAGTTGAGGGGAAAGTTCAAAATCATCGTTACAAAAGCCTTACCACTGTTTAATCCCACTTTAAGATATGTGAAACTTTTATTCTATATTGGAAAACAGAAAAAGGGCGATTTTACTGATATTTCTTCATCCAGACCGCATAACACCAAGTCCAGATCAAAATCCACTATACATAAATTATCAAGGAGACTCCAGAGACTCATTGAAACACTGATTTGGAGGCCAGATTTGACAACTGTAAGTGTGGAGGTTTTAGATCTGGACCTGGTCTAATGTGGTCTGGACGAAGAAATAGCCCTTTCTCCTACCTTCATAAGTAAAATAAAGGTTTCTCAAATCTAAAAGTGGGTTTAAACCCTTAACTCCGAATCAGATGCTAACTTCAGCGTCGTAGACACCCGAACAAATAATTACAAGTATATATTTTAACCACTGTGGTGCTATATAAAGCTGACTATTCTGTTTTATGTTAAAATAATGAAGATTTTACAGACCTGTTCTGTGTAATTTTATTTCAGGTTTCCAAACGATATCCAGCAATATGCGCTGACGGTTGATCTCTTTCTCGTACTCTGAGATAGTTTCTTGAAAAACTCGGAATATTTCTTCAGCAGCAGCAGTTAGTCGCTCGTTCATTAACTCTCGTAAACACTGAACTGAAGACATCGTTGCTTAATTACGAGTAAGATATCTCCGTGTCCTACTGAGAGACTTCTTCCAAGCACAAGACACCAACCAGTTAACGCGACTAGCTCCCGTGTTGTTTACTTCCGCTGTGTGTTACACTGTTATGTTCCGACAGCGGGATATTGTCTTTTCTGTTCCGCTTGTTGTAACCAGACCCGTTGGTTGTAGCTATCGTGGAGATAGAGAAAAGGAATATTTGCATGGACAAGAAATTATTTTTGGCATTGATTGCCAAGGTCAGGAAATGTGCTGTTGAAATACAGAAGTTGGAAAAATCGTCTTTCTGTTTTTTGACACCTAGGAACAAAGTCAAAAATTTTAATGAAACATTCTCACTATTCTTCATGCTCTTGTCTCATGTCAATGCTAATGAGGTGCTGATTACATTTCTTCATGTCTGTGTGGGCAAAATCCCGCCCCCACCCCATCCCCCCTCCAATAAGAAGCCTAAAACATGTCTAAATGTCTTGCCTAAAATTATCTAGAAATACGTATAAAATCTTTCCTGGTCTTAAAGGTCTAAAAGTCTTATTTTCTGAACTTGTTGTAAACGCATTGTAAACTCCATGTCATTGTAGCCAACTCGTGGTCAAACATAAGCTTTGTCTCTGGAGTTATAACATTATATATTGTAAATAACACCTGTTACTTTTTATATGCTGTGATTGGTAAAGTAATTCAATTCCTTTCTTAAAGATGTAACTAGTAACTGTAACTGATTACTAATTCTCAGTAACTTGCCCAACACTGGTTACTACTTTAAAAGCTCAACCAACCTGTTATCTGTTGTTTTCCTCCATATCCTGCAACCTCACTGCAACTCGCTGCTGCATATCCAGGACGGTCGCAGTTTGCAGGGTACCAGCCACTCCACCGGACACATCTCCATCCATACTGTAACCATGTCTGGAGAGTTTGAGCAAAAAGTCATGCACAGCAAAGCTACAGGAATTTGTAATGGTGACCATCTGCAAAATAAACACATACTGAGTCACTGGTACAGGGATAAAAGGACTGATACACATTTCAAAGAATTACAACAGAATAAAAACATAATAGAGACTGGTTACTCCACTCTGTGTGTATACAGAAAGACATATCAGTATCTACCCAACTGTCCAAATACTTGCGTGGTGTTGATATGCATGAAGCAAAATCATCTATACTGCCCTCCAGTGGAGAAATTAATGTACTACTCCACACTGAGGTGCTCTGCACTGCAGCCTCACATGAAACTTAATTAAATTGAAACATTTGCTTTGGGATGGGGGTGAATTGAAAAATTAGTAATTTTGTTTTTTATTTTTTGCTTAATTTGTCATTTTTGCTTAATTTGTCTCATTAGCATAACACTGTTTATGTATAAATGACATGCTGTATGAGGATGCATGAATTAAAGAGCATGATCTCATCCGGAGGTTTTAGAAATTGAAGCTTCAGACTTTAGGGGAATTTGTAATGCTATTCATTTTAAATAAGACCAAATATGAAATTTCAATAAAGCTACCAAACTGGTATAAAGATAGTGTGTTTATTGGAACAGGGGTTCTCAACCTTTTGTAACTTAAGGTCCAGTTCTGATTGTTAAAAAATTTCTGATGACCACCTTCCCAAATATGTGTTATGCCACTGTCAGCTGTAACGACCAAAGTAAATATTTTGCTTACCCTCAGTGAAACACTGGGGCTTGCTTCTGGGAAATAATGAATATTTAATACCCAGGAATTCACATTATAAACACTACCACTGACTATCCCTGTCACAAAAATTGGCCACAGTTTCATACATTGACTATAAACGGTCTATCCATATACTCTGTGTACTGTACTGTCCATGTACTGTAATTGTTTCCACCCACATCCTAATGATGTGACATGATTGGATATTCAAACATAACTGGTCATTGAAATTATGCATTTTCATTTGAGGTTTTTTTTATTTATGTGAATTCTTGAGCACATTTAGATGTAACAATAACTAGCTTTGTAAATTACCAAAAAAATAAAAATTTCAACCATTCAACAGTACCACTGCCTCCGCAGCCCACTGGATGGCGCTCTGAGGCCCATCTGAGGCCCACAGGTGGTTGAGAATGGCTGGCGTATATGATGATGTACAAGGCAATGCTATGGAATGCGAATTGGACCAAAACGTCTAGTTTGTCATTCACATGTCAAATTCCAACCTTTGTCTTACAAAAAGCAGTGTGTAGTCGGGGTCACATTTCACATGTCTACGAGTTGTTAACAGCTCCACCAAATAGTGATTTTTCCCTCTAAACTTCTCACATGCTTTCATTTCAATAAATGTTCAAATGATCCAATATTTCAGCAAAAATCAAAGATTAGAGAAAAAGTCCAAAAACTGAAAACAGATTTGTGTATCAGAACTTTGTTTTTTCTTCTTTCCTCTCCCATTAATCATCTCACGACCCCTCAAATTTATCTGGTGACCCTTCAGAGGGGCTCGACCCCTAGGTTGGGAACCACTGGACTAAACTAGTGAACTGTATATAAAGTAGTTGAAACTAGCTCCACCTCCAGCAGCTACAACAGTAACATGCTGCTCAAACACTGATGCTTCACTATTAATAATCTAATGATGTCATATATAATAATATATCAGTCAGAGGGACCAAACCACTACTTTTACTGCAATACTTTAACTACATCAAGCTCATAATACTTATGTACTTTTACTGCAATACTTTAACTACATCAAGCTCATAATACTTATGTTCTTTTACTGTAGTAGCATTTTTCATGCAGGACTTTTACTTGTAATGGAGTATTTTTATATGGTTGTATTGATACTTTTACTTAAGTAAAGGATCTGCATAGTTCTCCCACCACTGTTATTCGGCCTACATTTAATTAATTTCAGACGTAAGGTGTTAGCTAATTTGCGATCTTTGCTTAAACATTTTATTGAACAACTTAATAAGCCTACTGACGGTGAAAATGCCTCACAAACGCAAATTAAGACCAACAGCAGAGTTGTTGTTGTGTGGGACATAATTAAATCCTGTCAGCAGCAGCCTGAGTAGCACAGAGACACACAGACAGGTGAGCTACAGTCTCTCAGGTGAGCTCTGATGTCATAGCAAAAGATCCAGCCATGAGTTTAAGGGGTTGAATGAAAAATAATAGCTTCAGGTTTGAGCTATGATGTGGCTCTGTCAATGAGGCGCCATTGTATTAACAGATCTACAGAGCTACAGAGTCCCACATAAGGTTTGAACATGACTGACCAAGAAATTATTTTGTTGTCAAGATAAGACCTGCTGAATCTGAGTACTATTGGTCAACACTGTCTTTTTTTCCTTTTTATTTGAATCCTGAGTATTTCTGTTAATTGGATTTGTTAACACTAATTTCTTTAATGATGCGTACAGGTTTAACAGACATTCTCAAGGTCTATTCACATTTCCCTGTTGTTGACATTCTATTATAAAGTGTTGGTTCAACATATTACAGCGGGAAAATGTAATTCCAATATTGCCTGTCGACACTTTCTAAATATCATGGCAGCTTCATCATGGCAGAATCAGTACTCACTACCTTTGCAGATAAAATGTTAAACTGGCCCAATCACTAACAGACTTGATATTGTAGAAGCTTTCAATCATTTTATTTCTGCAGAACATTTATTTTAAAGGTTGAATATTGATATTCCTCTCCTGAACCAGCAGAGGGAGCTCTCCCTGCTCTGTCCTCTGTATTCAAAGGGCTTGCAAGTTTAAACACCTGACAGTGAGCTGTTGAGGACAATCTAAGTCCTCATCTCCTGAGCCTTAGTGCTCCTTCTATCACTACTTGCATTGCCCATATATTTAATCTAACACTCAGTACTGGTAAGACACCAGTGGTACGGAAGGCAGCTCAGGTAATCCCACTGTACAAAGGTGGATCCACTGATAACATGAGCACTTATCATCCAATATCTTGCAAAGATCCTTGAAACTCTAGTTTACAGGTAACTACATGTTATATCCAGGAACAGAAACTGTGTCACAGTGTGTACACTAGGCTACACGGTGCTTATGAAAGGTAATGATTGATTCCCAATATTGGATCTTTATGAAGTAATTGAATACCTTAGTTTTGTACCTTAGATAAACAGACATTCTCAGTAACATTCAGGGAAATTCTCTGCATCAGAAACATGTCTTCATCTTATGAACAGTTATCATTTGTCATGTTTCAGTGATAAGACGTTTTTCAGAGCTGCAGTTTCATTTTTCCTCTAAGGACTCGTGTTTGGTTTCACTTTCCTTTTCCAAAGTCCAACCAGCTCAGCTCCACTATATCCAGTCTGAACTGGTCCTTATCTTGTCCTCAACTGCTGCTTCAGTCAGCTGACTGTTTATATGTTGTTCTGTTTGTGTGCTTATTAAAAATATAGATTAGATGCAACTTTACTGTTATTGTGCAGAGTACAAAATCAATGAAATGCAGTTAATATCTAACTAGAAGTGCAAAAATAGAGTATTATTTGCAGATGAGTGCAGGAAAGTAAGCACTACAGCATAAATTATGCTATATCTTCCAATATGTACAGTGATGGACAGTAGAGAGTTACAATATACAAATATTATATACAGTATGTAAATCTTTTAAATATGTAAATACAGATAAGTGGACAGTAATGAATATAGTTATTGATATGACCGCCTATACTATTAATTTAACAGAAAAAATTAAGTATAATACAGTTTGCTATAGCTGTTTGGTCACATGCTCTCCACCTTATTTATCCCTTTTTTTTTCTTACAGTACTTGATTACATGTATTCAGTTACATTTCACCGCTGCATGGAAGTGTACAGATGTTCAAATTTCCAAATTACATGGATGTTTTGGTGAGATTAGTATGAACTTTGAACCTACAATTACAGTATAAGACAAGTATAAACTAGTTTAGAAATTAACTGTATTGTTATAAACTAATAAATACATTTTCAAACACATAAGTATTAGTTATTAATGTAGTAGTATCACAAAGTGTAATTTACATGTGCATTTCACGATCTAAATTTGATATAGTATAGTTATATAGTAATAGTAATATCAGCTTGTATAGCCTGAAAACATTGTAGTAGTAGTGATAGTCACTGCAGTTGTAGGTAATAGTACATGAAGGAAGAGATGGAAAGTAACTAAGTACATTTGCTTAATTATTGTACAACTATAAGGTACTTTTACTCCACTATATTTATTTGACAGCTATAGTTACTTTCAGATTGAGATTTTATGCAAAACTTATCCATTTATAAAATTTTACACATAAAAATATGTATGAGTATGTAAAATAGTGATTTTTAAATTTTTTTTATATGTTGTGTGTTTTGTATGTGACCCCGACTACACACTGCTTTTTGTAAGACGTCAAAAGCCAAAAAGGTTGGAAACCACTGGTTTCATCTTTAACGATGTGTTGTATTTTAAAAGCTTGTTATATTATCCATTGTGTCAAATCTTCATCTGAAAAGTAACTAAAGCTGTCAAATAAATGTAGTGGAGTAGAAAGTACAATATTTCCCTCTGTAATGTAGTGGAGTGGAAGTATAAAGTAGCATCACATGGAAATACTCAAGTAAAGTACAAGTACCTCTTGTACTTAAATACAGTACTTGAATAAATGTACTTAGTTACTTTGCATCACTGAAATCGGATGGCTGTTAATGGGTTAAAGAACATATTGAGCCACATTTCTCAGTTTGATTTAAGACATTAAAGAGTGATATTCATAATAAAATAAGGTAAACTGTTACTGACCCTTAAAGTTGTAAAATGGTTTATCATCTCAGAAAATGTCCCTCTCCTCTCTGCACAAAATGTTTGCATATATATTATAGGCCTTTATTGTTAGTCATCACACTTCTCGTCTTCTGGGCTATGAAGAAATAAAATCTTGCAGCAGTCTACTGAAGGCATGTTGCCACACACTGACCGTCACACTGATGTCAGGAAAGTGAAACTTACGGAAACAGAAACGGAGTGTGGAGGCATCAGGTATAAGAGCGGCGGTGATGAGGGCTCGTCAGCAGACTCAGACCCAAGATGGGTGTTCGAGGCTTGGTCACTTTCATAGAGAGCCACCCGCAGATCTACCGGGACGTCCGGTTCATGAAGAGCCGGCTGGTGATCGACGGCTCCAACCTGGTCCACTTCTTGTACTTCGACTCAGGTAGGACCACAGAAACAAGTACTTTGGCTGCAGAACTGCACTCAAATATTACAGCTACTATACGTCAGAGGGAAATTTACTTTTAACATTACTCTCATCTGACAGTTTGTATTCATATTCTAAATTTTAAATTCTAATTTAACAAAATTTAAGGCAAAGCATATTTCATAAGTCACTTTATACAATGCATAAAACATTAAAAAGAAAAAAAACAGCATAAAATCATTAAAATGCAGATTAAAAATAATAGCAATCACTTTAAAGAAATACAAAAAGTTAAGAACAGACATAAATACAAGATGGGTGAAGATGTTTTGGATCACGCTCCAGGTTTCATAACCGTTTTCATCTGGATGGCGTCGAGCCTGATAGTGATAGAGGAAGCATTAAGGTCTTTGTTTACTTATGTAAAAGTATCAATTAACCACTACAGGCTAAAATACTCTCTAACACAAGTACCTGCGGCGTCCCAATTAAACAGAGGCTTTGTGGGGAAGAGCCCTATTTTCCGGCGCGCTACTAAATAGGTCACATGCACGCGCATGGATATAGTTATTACTGTCAATAGCATGTCACTTCAAACAGAAAAAAACTAGCCAAGCAGGTACCACAAAAAGACAGAAAACATATACCAGACTTGTATGGAAAGCCAAGCAGGTCAAAAATACGTGATTTTTAACACGTTAACAACGCATTGACGCACAAACAACGTGTTGTTAACGGTATTGATTTATAGACTATAGGGTGCTATTCATTTGCTCTTCCTCGGGTCTCAGCTGCTCCCAGCAAGTAAGGAGGAATTTATTTCATCAAATGGACTTCCTCATTCAGTCAAGCATCATTTTGAGGCCACAGCAACTACTCATGATGCACATCGTCTCAGCTGTCAAATATAGAGAAGGCAGCTATCAATATGTAGAAATTATGAAGTTTAAACTCTAATGTTTAAACTTAAAATTCATGTACAATTAATTAACACCATAAACTTACTTAGCAATTTCAACATGGTGATAGCTGGAAGGAAAACACCTGATAACTGCTTCTATGTTTTATTTTATTATAAATCTACAGCAGCGTCTGGCTGTCACAGAATAAGACATAAACAGACCATTTAAATATATTAATTACTGAAGGAACAAAACCTACATTAAGGAGCAATGAAAACAGCTGTAGCCTGCAGAATATGTTTATATACAAAAAATTGCTTATTTAGTTTGTGACAGTCTGACGTCCTTTTCAGGCTCAGGATGATTTTATAGGAGAGACATGACTGTGCAGCGTCTTATTTTATTTTACGGAGCTGATGTACTTGAAACAGAAAAGAAGCCTCTGGGCTTATGAAGAAAAAAATAAAGTTACAAGTGTTTTTGTGATTGATTTATGATTCAGTAATTTATTTCATGAATCAATATGAAAAGCTGCTGTTGGTGCTGTCATTCCTGTTACACTAGTAGTTTTTCCTGATGTGTTGTATTACAACAACAGCCTGACTGTTTACTGTCCCGTCAGATCATCTGACCAGTAAGTAAACACATTCGATCAAAGGGCGAGGCAAGTTTATTTATATAGCACTATTCAGTCAGAGCTGGAGGAGACAGGATGCGAGGAATAAATTAGTCAAATGAAAAGCACTCCTAGGTTACATAACATGACAACATCGCAACATGCCAACAGCATCAACTGTTGGTCTTACACAAAACCTGCTGCACAGTAAAACACCCTGGAGGCAACGTCACTGTACTTGAACATGGAGATGTAAATGTAGTGATTTGGGTGTGCTGCCACACATGGATGACCACAACATGAATAGACACAGCATTGTGTTTATTATTGTGGAGACAAATGTTTGGAAAATTGGAATGTAATGAGCTAATAAACACAACATTGGCATATTTTTTACTATTATTATTAATTCAGGAACCTTAATGTACAGAAAATTAAAATCTACAACCTGTGCCACAAAAACGGACGATATTTTTGAGCTCACACTAAATTTCTTATAGTAGGCTTTCAGGGGAGCTTATGTCCTTTTCAGGAGAGCCCTGTTCCTCTTAGCTTCCCTGTAATTCAAACCCTGAGTAAAAGTCCTGCATTCATAGCTTAGGTGTCAAAATGAACTTAAAAGTATCAAAAGTGGCCAAAATGATCCCATAAAACAGCAGAATGGCTCACATTATATACTACTGGGTTATTAACAGCTGTGGAGGAAGTACTGAGATCAGTACCACAATGACAAACATACTCCATTACAAGTTAAATTCCATTATTACTTTTTTTTTAAGTACACAGGTGTCAAAATGTAAAAAGTGGCCAAAGCGTTCCCATAAAACATTTTACAAGTAGCAAAACTATAATGACAAAAATACTCCATTACAAGTAAAAGTCCTGCATTTAAAATCTTGTAAAAGTACAGAAGCATTGGCAGCAATATTTACTTAGTGTATCAAAGGTAAAAGTACTCATTATGCAAAGTGGCCCCATTTAGTGTTATGGTGTTCTATGTGTTTATTGTTATATTTATCTTATGGGACTATTATCACTGAATCACTGATGTATGCATTTCAGTGTTTTTTTTAAGGCAAAGCTAATTTGTCAATTTTTTATTGTTGGGAAGTCTAATATATAATAATACATATTTTATAAACTGATCACTTTATGTATAAAATATTGATCCTCAGAACTGTACTTAGTAAATGTACTTTGTTTCATTCCACCACTGGTTATTAACACCGATGCATCAAAATAAAAGCAGCTTTTTAATGTTGTAGCTAGTTGAGCTGGACCTTGTTGTCTATAAACTGCTGGTAGTTTAATCAATAAACATCCATCATATTTTGAGAACAGTATGAAAATGATTTGGGAAAAGAGGGTGGCTGAAATCTTATATAGGCCTACAATTTTATTTAAAAAAAAAAAAACCCAGGACCATCCCCATTATTAATATAAATTGATTATAGTTATTATAATTACATTTATTCTGATTGATATTTTCTTTGGACCCTCTCTTTAATTTAGCACAAAACCGCTATTAGAAACCCATTAGAAATATATTTTCTGACAAGCATAATAAAATGGTGACTGTTCAGCCACCACTCCCTATTTCTGAAGAAAAAGCTGCTAAATAATCAGTACTTATTGTTATCATAAACTGGGAGCTGGTTCTGTGGCTGCTGAGGACCAAAATAGTTTTTGCCCCACCCTGGATTCCAAAGACTAAGCCCTGCTGGCACCTCTGTGAGGCCATAAACACAACGTTGGTTTGAGGTCAGGTGCTAACAGGCTCACAATCATAATGCTAAGAGGGTGATGTTTAGCAGGTACAATGTTAACCATTGTCACTATATTAATTCAGTTTCTTAGCATGCTAATGTTTGCTAATTAGCAGTAAACACAAAATATTTAAAAGACCAAAGATATTCAAATTCATCTTGAGTCATCATGAATGTGTGAATCAAATTTCATGGTAATCCATCCAATAGTTGTTGACATTTGACACAAAACTACAAAGGTGAACCAAATGGTGGTGCTATAGCATAAGTCCAGGGATCACTTAAATCATAGGATTTATTGTCTGGGAACAAAGATTTTCTGTAGGAAATTTCAATTTCATGGCAACCCATCCTAGTGTTGTTGGACCAAAGTGGTGGACTGAAGGACATTAACTTCCCTGGAGCCATGTTGCCAGATTGCTAAAAATCAGTGGTGGAAAGTGACTAAGTACATTTATTCAAGTACAATTTTGAGGTACTTGTACTTTACTTGAGTATTTCCATTTGGTGCTACTCTATACTTCCACTCCACTACATTTCAGAGGGAAATATTGTCTTTTCTACTCCACTACATTTATTTGACAGCTTTAGTTACTTTTCAGATGAAGATTTGACACAATGGATAATATAACAAGCTGTGGTTTGTGGTTTCAGTGGTTTCTAACCTTTTTGTCTTTTGATGTCTTACAAAAAGCAGTATGTAGTCGGGGTCACATTTCACATGTCTGAGTTGTTAACAGCTCCACCAAATAGTGATTTTTCCCTCTAAACTTCTCACATGCTTTCATTTCAATAAATGTTCAAATGTTCAATATTTCAGCAAAAATCAAAGATTAGAGAAAAAGTCCAAACGCTGAAAACAGATTTGTGTATCAGAACTTTGTTTTTCCTTCTTTCCTCTCCCATTAATCATCTCACAACCCCTCAGATTTATCTGCTGACCCTTTGGAGGGGCCCAACCCCTAGGTTGGGAACCATTGGACCTAATTAACTAACTGTCTATAAAGCACTTTAATTGTAGTAGGATTTTTCATGCAGGACTTTTACTTGTAATGGAGTCTTTTTACATTTTACATTACTGAAGTAAAGGATCTGAGTATTTCTTTCACCACTGTACAAAAACGACTGTCCAAGACATAAAGCCACAGATCTGATTTTAAGACTATGAAGCTGATCATGAATCTTTGATCTCAGGTGTTCCAGGTTCCACCCTTACAAACTACCTTTTGCTCAAACATGGTGTTTGTTATGGATGGTCCATGATTACCACAGAAGTCCAGTAATAAGGCACCAGTCACATTCAGAACAGGCAGGCTGTTCTTTGCTGCCCCCTGCACTGTGTAACTTACTGTTGAATTCCTTGTCAAACTTGAAATGACTAGAATTGACGTCTCTATTTGAATGTGGTGTTCAAATTGTTCTGTGTGTCCTTTGGTTGACTGGTCAGGTCTGGACCAGAATCATGGCGGGGAGTATGCTGGCTTTGAAGAGCTGATTGAGAAGTTCATCGCAGCCCTCAGAGCCTGTGAGGTGGCACCATATGTGGTGATGGACGGAGGCTCAGACCAAACCGACAAAAAGCTTGAAACTGTGACGAAAAGAGCTGAAGATCGAATCCAGAAAGCCCATCGAGCAGCGGTGGACGGTGGGAAGGAGGGCATCTTGCCACAGCTGGCCAAGCTGGTGTTCATACAGACGCTGGCCCGGCTAGAAGTCCCAGTGGCCCGGTGCTTTGCAGAGGCTGACCAGGAGATAGCCTCACTGGCCAGAGAGTGGCGGTGCCCGGTGCTTTCCAGAGACAGCGACTTCTACATCTTTGACCTCCCGGCGGGGCTGCTGCCCATCTCTCATTTCCAGTGGGAAGGGGTGAAGCAGAGAGGCTTGCAGAGCTACATCCCCTGTAAGGGCTACAACATCTCCAGCTTCTGCACCTTGTTCAACATCCAGCGCCAGCTCCTGCCCACTTTTGCCGCCCTGGCCGGGAATGACTACGTGAAGCTGGAGAGGATGGATTCATCCATCTCCTGGGCTCAATATGCCCCGGCAGGCAGCGCGACGGCAAGCCGCCTGGAGGGATTGCTTCACTGGCTGAAGATCTTCCAGCAGCCTCAGGAGGCCTTGGAGGCAGCACTGCAGCTGATGGAAGGGTTGACCACGAAGAAAAAACTGAAGGTGCAGCAGGGCTTGGCTCTGGGGATGGAAGAGTACATGCTGCCTCCCAGCACCCTGATGAGGTTCTTCATGGATGGGGTGGCACCTCCATTCCCAGAAGAGGAAGAGGTAATAAAATCCTTTACTTTTAAAGTGTTTTTGGACACATTTTCCTTTATTAAGGCCTGGTCATACCAGAAAGTGGCACAGCAAAAATCATCCACTATGTGTGAAATCTGTGGTTCTGTAATGAAGCCGGCACTATTGCCAGGGTTAGTTAATAAACTACTGTAGCTGGCAAACCAACGCAATAGCCAGCCAGACAATACTTAGTCACAACTCCCAGAGCTTCTTTCTATTCTTTGAGCTAGTTTGCTTGCTAACTGTCAGTTGGGAAGTTAGCAACCTAGCTAGATTGGTCACCAATGACTGGTCGAGAAGTTCACACACCTGCTAGCCATTAACTTTGATATCTATATTCATTTTTTGCCTTTTCTCAGTGATTCTTGCCTTAATTGAGAAAAGCCAACATTTATAATCAAATTAGAAATTGATTAAATAACTGAATTTCTAAACTAAAATTAATTTGACTGATTTAAGGGGACAATACTTTTATCATCATTGTAGTTCATCAAAATCTTCTGATCATTTCATGTCTACTAATCCACATCCGAAAAAAGTTAGTAACGCTATCTAAAAAAATATTATGATTTGGAACTTGTTTATAACCAGGGCTGTAAGTGAACAAGGACACAGTATGCTTAGCTAACTTTATAAGGGAATTATGTAAGTAACTTACCTTCACAATCAAACATTTGCAATGTTACTGTAAGAGACAAGTTAGATATTAATACAAATAACAAAGTTAATGGCTAGTTGCTCAGTTGGAAGCAGGTGTTACTGAAATCATTAGTTCCATTGGCTCTAAATTGAAGACATTTACAATGACAGCTGAGTAATTGATTATCCCAAGTACTAAAATGTTTATTTTCCATTTTCAATTGTATGTAGTACTATCCTCTATATTAAGTACCGTACTAGAGTAAATGTACTCAGTTTTCTCTGTCTTGTCCTCCTGGAGGTGGCTGGTCTTGTCCCAGATTGGACCTGGCTGCCTCTCACACAGTCCCGACTAACAACGGACATCCTGGACGTGCTGCTGTTGAAGAGGATGAGCCTCAGCTTTCCTGTGGACCATGGCAACATGCCCAGTGCTTGCCTGACCTCCAGGCCAATCCGCCAGGTGATGTACGGGCTGCTGCTGGGCAGAGGTACACAGCTTCATGTGGAGGAGCGAGACAGGGACGGCTTGCAGCTGAAATTCAACCCGGTCCATCCAACCTTCAAAGGGGTCGCTAAGCAGTTGAAACTCGACTCACTGGATAAGGTGAAGATTTTAGGGTTTTATCCAAACAGCCACAAGTTTATCATTATATTTATTACAGATGATGTGTTGTAAAACGCAACACTTTATGTTAGGCTCACAAGATCAATACAGTTTTCTTTCGGATAAATTAAACTACATGAGCAGGATCAACTTAACACAACCATTACATTTAACTTCACGCCACCACTGACAGGAATGTATTCTGGACTGTGCTGGACTTGCGTTGACTAGATCAAAATGTGTCAACTAACTGCTTGCATGACTTCTTATTACCAAATGGTACAAATAAATTAAATTTTAAAAAAAAAGTACTAGGAAACTTAACTGACACATAAATACACCCAGGATAGGAGTATGGATGCACATCCAAACTGAAGTGGGCAGGTGCTGGGCAGAAAGTGAGCAAAAGTCAAAAAACAAAGAAACAGCTTGCAAATTGCAGGGCTACAATGTCCACTTAGAATTTATTGCAATTTATTGCACTTGGTGCAATAAATTCTAAGTGGACTTTGGAGCCCTGCAGTGTGCGAGCTGTTTCTTTGTTTTTCGACATGCATACACCCACAAATTAAATAACATACTGTATATTTGGTAAAAACAATATACAAACATAACCATATCCTCTAAAACTTACAGTAGCTCATATAGTCAAACACTAATGCAGTCAAAAATAGCTTATTACAGCCAAAGCTGTATAACGCAGCAAAATGTCATACAGTAAAACTTAGATAATACAGACGAATTTAAGAAATACAGCCCAACTGAACATTAGCTAATACTCCCAAACTTTGCTAATGCAGTCAAACTCAACAAGCACAGTCAAATTTAACTATTACAGCCAAATGTACCTGACATAGAAAATGTAGCTAAAAAAAGCCAAACTTAGATAATTACAGCCAAACTTAACAAATACAGCCAAACTTAATGTTAGCTAATACTGCAAAATGTAGCTATTACAGCCAAACTTAACGATAGCTAATACAGGCAAACCTGTCTAATGCAGCCAAATGTAATACAGCAAAAGTTTGATAATACAGTTAAACTGAATGTTAGCTAATACTACAAAATGTAGCTAATACAGATAGATCATACAGTCAAACACTAAAGCAGTCAACCAAACAACCAATTACAACCAAACGTAATGTTAGCAAACTAGCTAATGCAGTCTGATTTAAATATTACAGCCAAACGTAAAAAATAAGGCAAAATGTAGCTAATAGCTAAAACAATCAAAGTTTCTTACCAACACATGACCTTTGAGCAACCAATAGACCCTTTTCACAGCAGACATTTTGACTTGAGAAAGCAGGGAAAGCACTGGTGTAAATAATAACATTAATGATGGCTCCATTACATCGAATGTCCCCATACGCCATAAATATGTCACACAATTTTGTATTTGACAAGTCAAAATGTCTTCCCTGAAATTTATCAACTAATTAAATCCATGAAATACAGCTCAACAATTATATTTATTAATTTTACATACTTAGTATAATTGAATATTGGTAGATTCTCTCTTTAGCCAAAGATTTTGATTTAAAAATGTTAAAAAATCTGTTTAGTCTCAAATGTTAATACTTGATACTATCATGACATAGACATAACATTGTGTATCATGCCTTTTTCAGAGCCGACTATGACAGTAAACTGAATAACTTTGGGTTGTGGACAAAACAAGACATTTGAGGATGTCAACTTGGGCTTTGGGAAACAGTGATTGACATGTTTCTCCATTTTTTTTTATATCTTATGGCCCAAACAATTAATTGATTTATCGAGAAAAATCATCAACAAATTCATCAATAATTGTTAGTTGCAGCCCTACTGTTTTCCCTCGGTTAATGTTTATGTTTTCACCTTTAAATGTCCCTGAGTGAAAATAATAAAGTTACTGTTTCATGACTATATTCCATATTTACCTTTACTCCTCCTTTATGGCGACACCAGGCGGAGCCCTCTCAGCGTCTGCAGGTGTTACTGGGGGCTTTGGGGGTGTCTCAGGCCTCTCTGAGCTGCCTGCCGGCTCACCTGCACCTCCCAGTGGCCGTCACCTGCTACTGGTTTCAGAGAGCTCAACCCACTCCAGACCTGGGACTGCTGAAGGCGCTGGTGCTGAGCATCGGAGATGCACTGAAAAAAAGGACAGGTATTAAAAACACAAACACGTTATGCTTGAGTTTATGATCTGAACAAGTGTCTGTCAGTTTGGATGTCAGATCTCTGACATCTGGTTTATCAAATTACCAGCAGAGTCACCCAAATTTGCAGTTTTCAGGCATGCCAACTACTCATAGAATGGACATCCAGAAAAAAAAACACTTTACCTACAAAACCAACAGCATGTGAGCAAAATCAGAATAAAATACAGTCTGGACCTTCACAATTTTCCTGACATTACATATTTTTGGCTAAAGCAACAATTAAAAATAAAAAACAAAACAAAATTTTCTCAACCGAAATGTCCACTCTCTAGCTCTTCCAGAGTGTCTGTCTCTTCATTCACATTTCCCAAACATTTTGGACATTACTTATTTTCTGTTCTGAACATGAATGTGACTGAAGTGTGTGTAATCTGTGTGTGTGTTGCAGCTGTGCAGAATTATCACTCTAACCTCAAGCCGCATGTCAATGTGGCTCATGCCTTCAACCAATGGCAGTCCTGCCTGAAAGACAGCATCCACCTGAACCAGCTGCTGGGCTGGCCGTTACCTGAACCATGCATGGCACGGTGAGTCTTGTAGTTTGTAACTTGCTGTACAGAATAAATGTGAACACTGAAGGCAGCCAAAGCATTAGTGCAGAAAGATGACAGAGCGAAAAAGCTTTGCAGAGCTGCAAAATTGGTAAAAATTCTCTCTGATCAAGCCTGAATTGGTGGCATGGTGGCTGAAAATTCATGAAAATAGAATTTAACAATTTGTAAAGACAACCATTCTCAAATAAATTATTTGAATAGGCACAGTGCCTCTGTTTCCAACTATTTTCGTTGTGCTCAAGTAAATTTCTGCTTCATAATAAGAAAATAAAACATGGACTCACATGAGAGTCTCCTTGACATATCCTGGTGATGTCCCTGATTCCAACCTGGCCGATGATGCTAAATCTCCATCTTATCTTTCTGATGTTCTCCAGGTTGTATGAGGGGACGCTGGTCCACCAGCTGGTCCACACCATGAGGTCAGGAAGAAAACTGAGGAACTTTCTGAAGAATGATCGCTCCAGTGCAAAGCTGTACCAAACCATGCTGTCCGTCATCCACCAGTTTAAGGCTCAGGTAGCGGTGCCAGTAACCTCACAGACCCAGAAGAAACCAACGTCTCCACGGCAGCGGCTGCCTCTGGACGACCTGACCACCAACCTGCAGCAGCTGTTCATCATGTACGACGACGAGGAAACTGAGAATGAAGTAATCAGCGCGGTCAGAGCAGCGCAGGATCTACAGTTCGTTGATAAGGTGTCGTGGAGGACTCGTCACAAAGCTAAGGAGCGAAACAACAGCTGCAAAAACCCAGAATTGGCCCGCAAAACGGAGTGCCGAGGCTGGGACATCCTCTGATGCGAACCAACGTCCACCAAGTCCAACTAAAGTGCTCAAAATCCAGTTCCATTGCATGTGCACCTCACTTCACTCCCAGTTTAGAAGCATACAGGAAAAAATCTATAAATTCTGAAAGAAGTACATCATGTAGGTGAACATACTCCATTTTAAAAGCCCTGTTTCTGCTGGTTTCCGGTTTTGGAATGAAACTAAGTACATTAACTGCGGTACTGTACTGAAGTATGGTTTTCAGATCCGTTTTCTGCTACTTTATACTTCTACTCTGCTACAATCCAGACAAAACTATTGCACTTTTTATTGCACCAGATTCATCGACAGCTGTAGTTACTTTGTAGATGAAGATTTAACATAAAAAACTGCAAATGATAAGTTTATAAAATAAGATGGATTTCTTAAAGATTAACTACCAAACAGTATATAAAGTAAAATGAGCTTCACCTCAAACAACTTTAACGATGAAAACCTGCTAATCCAGTAACAGTATGATGCTAACAAGGGCTATTTTTCTGCAAAACGATTATTTTTTACTCGTAATACATGCAGTGCATTTTACCGATGATACTTTTATATTTTTACTTAAGTTAATTGCAGAACTTGTACTTGTTACAGAGTATTTTTACACTGATGTATTGATATTTTTATTGTAAGGAAAGGATTTGAGTACAGTTGTTGAGAGAAACAGTGAAACCCTTTTTGTCCAAATTCAAACGTTAGAGTGTACGTCAAGATTTTAGATGTTTTGATGAAGTCGTAAAAGAGTTTGATTTAATTCTGGTCCTCTGCTGGTTTTGATCTGATGACGAATCATTTTATTTTCTCTCCGCTGTCTGTTGATGTTTAAAGCTACTGAGCACTTTTGTACTTTTAGAAAATATTTAAAAAAAAAAAAAAAACATTGAAATGTTTGTAAAATTAAATGTGGTTAGATATGGTTCAAAGCTCAAAAAAATTATTTTAAGGTTGAGATTGAGCTTTTTAAATGATTTTTTGTTCACTTTTCCACTGATCAGGGATAAATTGCATTGATAAGTTAATTGTGAAGATATAAATATTACAGCAAGGAGGAAATTTGTAAGATTTTCAATATTTATGTTTTTAACTGTAATTAATAAGATATGAAGGGATACTGATAAGGAATTATTTAATGTCTGTTTTGTGTTGGAAAATGTTATTTTTAATGTTTCACGTGTGAATAAACACTCAGCCACTCAAGCTGCCTCTGTAAGTATGTATCCATGCACAGTAAAAAAGATGAATAAAAACAAAGTGAACTTCTTTAAAAGGTTTATAAAATTTTTAATATACATTTTATTCTCACCCACACACACTCACATACACGCACATCATAAATAAAACAGGAAATAAAGAGATAGTGAGTCAGTAGTGTGACTGGTGTTCGGTCTTTACAGCGTCACACTGAGCAGCAGCAGCATCGTTAAAAAACGTGTGATTTTTATTTTTCAGACGTCAAACTGACAAACTACTGCTGAGAGTAAAAACAGCCGCTGTGGTGGAGAGAGGAACTTCTCTGCTTAACAAACAGTATTTCACAAAGCTCTGCAATGTCACGTGTTAGAACAGAGAAGCTAAAATGATTACATTATTATTATTATAAAAAAGGGAACATTGTTTCTTAAAAATGTTTATTGTCTCTTATGTGTTACCGGTGAACCTTTGAAGTTTTTGGTTGTTCAAGGAAAACAACAAAGCAAATCCAGCAGTTATGGAGCAACATTATCATTCATGTGGAGTCTTGTTTCTGTCCAGCTGGTGAATGTAAGTCCAATATTCACTCTCTTTTAGCTTCTGTTTCTGCTCTCTACCAACTCCTGAGGGAAATATCTGGCTCTTTAGCTGCTAAATGCTCCACTATGTTCACCAGCTAGTCTACAGCTAACTGTGTCTGTTTGCCGTTTGGTGCTGAGCAGGTAGTGTACAGCAGCTTTTTTTGGGAGCTTTTTCTCTGAAAACAGCTGCCTGCTGCGGCAAAAAAACGACGCTATGAGACGCTGAGAGTGAACCAAGACAGTAAAGTTGCAGCCGGACAGATAAACAACGAGCTGAAACTCACTATAAAGCTCCGTAAAACCGAGAGGAGCTGCAGAGTCTCTGATGATTCTCTGTAGGTTCATCACTACGAGCCACAACCAACACATTACACACTGACATTTTTATAGCTGCTTTAAGAATAGGGTTGCTAATGATTATTTTCATTATCGATCAATCTGCCAATTATGATCTTGATTAATGTTATTCACTTGGTCTATAAAATGCCAGAAAATATTTAATACTGTTTATTTCACTTTCCTAATGTCTTAAAATGTCTTGTTTTGTCCGACCAGCACTCCAAAACAAAAAAAAATTCAGTATTTCAATGACATAAAACAAAGAAAAGTAGCAAATCTTCAAAAGTGAGAAGCTGGAACCAGAATATTTTTTGGCATTTTTGCTTGAAAATTTACAAACAATCAATAAAAAAAACAGATACCAATTTATTTTCTGTCAATCAAAGAATGGATTCATTAACTACTTTAGACTCGATGTGGGTAACAAAAGTCTAAATTCTGTAGGTAAGAGCTGCTTTGTGAGACACTTTCCAAACCTCTCAGCAGTAAAATGACCGACACACTCTTACAGCCAATCAGCAACCAGAGAAAAAAGACCCGCGACCAGTCACTTTTGGCCCCGACACACAGCAGATACAGAAAGCACAATTTATATAACAAAGCGCATATGAATGTCGTTAAGACCAGAGACAAACTTTCACTTAATTTACAGCGTCAAATGTACAAAGTTCACGCACAGAGAAAGTTCAGTCAGACCACAGAAACCAGCAGAACATCTGGATCAACGACCGAGGACAGGAATGCACGTCGAACTGGTTTCTGGATGGTTGAAGTCATGAACTGAGGATTTCAATCACATGTGGCTGTCGGGAGTGGAAAAGAGACCTCAAAACCAGGTGAGAGAGAGCAACACATCCTCGTAATTAAACGACCACATAGGTCGAATCCAGAACGACCCACAGGAGCGTCATTACGCCGCCATCCATAACTGTTGCACATCACAGTTTTTAAAAAAAAATGTATGACGTTTTATGACGTGGCAACGCTGTGGTTAAGGTCTGGTTAGGTTGAGGCACAAAAACCACTTGGTTAGGTTTAGGGAAGGATCAGGGTTTGGGGTTAAAATGATCACTTAAAATGTGGTTTCTACTTCCTCTCAGTTACGCAACCTTCATCGTCATGGCAACAGTAAACCACACGACAATCGTTGTTACGGTTTTTTAAAAAAAATGTCCCGCCATCTAACTCTGTAGCCATCCACCCAACCCGCCGCCACCTAATAAGGCACATTGTCACCTTATGTTGATGTCATCTGACCTGCGTCTCTTCTCCGGGTCATAATCACTACGGCCGCTAGATGGCGTAAACGTAACTATAGGTCGTTTTTTTTTTTCTTTAATACTGTCTGTTGTTCTTGTGAGGACGGGCTGGAGAGTGAACGCGCAGGACACCACGGAGGTCATGTGATCTGTAGTGTAAAACGGGGAGAAATTCTGTCGTTTTTTTTTTTTTTTTTTACAGCGGACAGAGTTTCATGTTTGTAGTTTTGACCATCACTCCTGTTAACATGATGAAAAGCATTTATTTTACTCAACAACTTCATAGCTAAAAATCTTGGGTAACATCTCTACATTAAAGTCCAGGAGTCAGATGTATAAACCAGGTGCAAAAACTAAACTTGTATTTATAAAAGAAGAACGTCCTGTAAGACTTCAGACCAGCATGCACATTGTTCTAAATCAATGAGGGTCATGTGATGAGGTGCATGAGGTGACTTTCTAAAGACGAAAGCATTGGGCCTCATTCAGAAACACTCGTACGAACCTCTTAAATTTAACTTGAAGATCAGCGGTGTGAAATTCTTCTTTTCACTCTTTGGGAACATTTTTGTGAATAAAACTCTCCCACAAACAAACAAACAGGTCACCTTATATGGACATTTTAGGGGGCGTTGATGATTCTAATGATGAAATCTCAGGTATGTTCATCAGGCTGAAACCTGAGATTTACTACAAGTTTCAGGCAGTTAAGAGAGTTTGTTGAATCTGACTTGGAGCAGAAGAGATTTAGGATAAAAATACAAAAATGTTCTTGCATGAGGCCCTTTGTTCTGGCTTTGTGTTTTATGCATCTGGCCCATCAGAATGTTTATGAAGTTTATGATCTGGTCCAGACGAGCAGAGACAGCAGCAGTAAGACGATCAGACAGGTTGGAAACAAACTCTGTGTTTTTTTTAGCTAAGCTGCAGTTTAAGATGATATTTTTTGATATTTTGTTTTAATTTAATAGTGATAATAGGAAAAATATACAGTAGGAAACGCAGGGACAGAAAGAATTGGATAAAATAGCAACAAAACTCCTCAGCTGGAACCAACCTGGTACATTATAATCATGTCATATGTCTTAACCACTCAGATCCCCGAGGCACCATCAGCTGAACAATCACAAAGACTCCTTTGCATGCTAGAAACAAATCATAAAAAAGGAAGAAGTGCCTGAAACTCACTGAAAGCACAGGAAGATCATCCCCCTTTTAACTGTACAACCTACCAGCACCTCTAAAGTCGACTAATTAATTAACACATACGTGTTAGTGAGCTTTAGAGATGCTGGTTGGTGGATTTCGTTACCTTTAGCAGAAAGCGAGAGGAATCAATCTGAACATCAAACTCTCAGGACAAAAAGGGAAAAATGTTGAACTTTCCCTTTAAATTAAATTAAATTAAAAAAAATATTAAGTTTTATTTTTGTGGCGATGAAAAGTGAAAGTCGACTGTAATATGTGGTTTATTGAACTCTTTCCTCAGCTGTTAAGTGATACGGTTGCTGATTTCCTTAATCACCATGAAAACAGCTGCGGCTCAGCTAGTCACATGATAAGTGACGCAGTAGCAGCCTCGTGATCTAAAACACTTATTTAGAGGTTGAACCGGCAGCAAATACACCAAAAAGTCATCACATAGACTGTAGCAGGACATCTGGATCTTCCTGATTACAACTAAACCACAAGAAAAGGAGTTTAAGAGGTTAACTGAGGAATGTTTCCACCCTGATCGTCTGACGGCTTTCATTTCTTCCATGAACTCAATTATTTAGTGTATTTTATTGCACTTATAATATTCAATATTGAATCTGTTTATTGTTTAACTTGAGCTTGTGAAGCCCATTTGGTCTTTTTGTGTGATATTAAGCTTCACTCACAACGCTGACTCTATGATTGTTCTTTTGATCTCAGACCAGAACTCACAGGAATGATGGAAAAACTACAAACAGAACAACCAGGTTGTTAAAAAAAAACAAACAAACTGAAGTTTCCTTTAATATTTCTGCAATTATTTGCTCATTCAGAAGAAAATCTCACTATGGGTCATTATTAAAGCTTAGTACTGACATGTTACAAATCAAAACCTGGAAAAAGGAAAAAAAAAAAAGTACCTGAACTCTGCTGTTCTTTTATTTATTTTTGCGATACATAAATAAAACATGTATAATATATAAATAACGTTTGAACCAAAAACAACATCAGGTATTTTTTTTTTTCCTCTTTCCTTCACTTGTGATGTGCCATTTTGGGAAAAATATAAAACAAAAACCTCCAAAAAAAAAAAAAAAAAACCCAACAAATTAAACCTCCAACGATGTAAAAAAGCAAAATTTGACTACATTTCCCAGAAAGCACCATGTCTTCTCTTCTATATTGGTTCAAGGGGGAGAAGTGAATCAAATGAGAGATAAATCAAACAAAAAATAAAAGTAATATTTCGGTTGATACTTTTTCAAATAATTTAAAGCGCTGAAACGGATTAAACGTCTGTAAAGGGCTTTTATTCCACCGGAGTGGATGGAATTAAAGATGATGGATGACTCGTCTAAGGCACAGAATGAGAAAAGCATTTAGGATCTGCGTTTGTACCCTGAAGCGACCGTGTCGGCACTGGCGTGTTAACGTTGGAGGTTTTTTTTTTTTTTTTTGAGGCCTAATTCCACATTTATAGCATCCGGATGTTGCTAACGTTTGTCTCCGGCGACCAGCAAACAGCAGCCGGAGGAGTTTAAACAGCACAGCCCACGTTTTGTTTTTTTTGTTTTTTTTTTTAAATGTGAGAGGCGGCGAGTGTGAAGGAGCTTAAATATGACAGAAAGAACGTCTGTCGTCAGCTGTAACGACTGAAAACTCTTATTTTTTTAATTTAGAAACCAGTGTGCGTAGGAACAAGCACGAAAAAAAATAAAATATGGATCACAGAGAAAAGCCTGAATGGTTGCAGGTGTAACGGCACATTTATTCCTCACAAAACTGTTCAGTATGGCAGTGTTTGTTTCACAACCTCGTCTCTCAGATTCTCGCTTCAGTCTCGTTTGTTCATTTGAGGGATTTTTTTTAGAGGACTGAAAAAATAAATTTTGTGCTTTTCTTTTGAATCCCTTTGTTCATTATAGTTAAGAATCATCTGATCCGGTCGTTCTCTCTATTATTCAATCCTTAAAAAAATGAATTTTGTTCAAACAAGTGAGAAAATCTGCAGGCACGATGAGAATTTCAATATATCAAGATAACATTTTAACTTTACGTTCCCCCCATTTAGCTTTTATTAACAGTTCATACATGTTTATAACAAACTATAATATAGTTATAGGCAGATTGAAGTGTTTCTTAATGTATTAGTCAACAACTCTAACTGCTGTATAAACAGATAATGAACAAACACTACAGTAAAACAGCTTAATAATATAAAATATGTCTTCATAGAAGAAGTTATAATTGCTGACAAATACTGAACATTAATAAACACTTTAACATGTCCTTATATCTGCTTAGAACTACATTATAGTGTTATAAACCATTTAGTACATAATGATTATTTAATTAGCCGCTTTGTCTAAAAAAACGTCAGAAAACTGCTCTTTGTAATGTCTCAGAGTCCACGGTGGCATCTTCAAATGTCTTGTATTGTCTGATCAACATTATCATATGTCACCACACTTCAGAAGCTGAAATCAGCCAAAATATGCAAATTTTCCATAAAAAATGACTAAAACGATTATCAAATTATTGCCGATTCATTTTGTGTTGATCGACTAACTGCTAATAATTGCTCAACAGGGGGACTTAAAGTAAAATATTGCAGAAATAAACTTGTTTCAGGAAATACGTGTAGAAATATGTGTGTCTGAAACAAGACAGAAAAAGACGAGTCCCTGCTGAAGAATGAAGAAAAAGGAAATATTCTCACTGCACTGACAGATTATTCCTTTTTGTTTTTAGACTCTAAACCTGCAGTAACTGTCTTTATTTGGCCACTTGGAGGCAGCAGAAACAAGATGAATCATCACTTTTCAAGTTAATATGTTGAACTCGTTAGCAAACAGTTGCTTTATTTCCACATCCAGCAGTTACGGAGCAACATCATCATTCATGTGGAGTCGTGTTTCTGTCCACCTGGTGAATGTAAGTCCAATATTCACTCTCTTTTAGCTCTGTTTTTGGTCTCTACCAACTCCTGAGGGAAATATCTGGCTCTTTAGCTGCTAAATGCTCCACTATGTTCACCAGCTAGTCTACAGCTAACTGTGAGCAGGTAGTGTACAGCGGCTTTTTACAGCTTTTTTCTCTGAAAACGACGCTATGAGACGCTGAGAGTGAACCAGAACAGTAAAAGTTGCAGCCGGACTGATAAACAATGAGCTGAAACTCACTATAAAGCTCCGTAAAGCTGCGTTGGGTGTATTTATATTTCCATCTACACTATGTCACTGTTTCTATCTTAATTCTTTTTGTTTAAGAAATGTGCAGATTTTTTTTTACACTTTTAATTCTTGTTGTTAATATTTACCTGCTGTCCTTTGCTTTTGTTTGAACTGCTATATATGGAGGATATTTTTGGTCGTAATTAAAATTAAAAGTCCAAATAGAAAATTAAAAGAGATAAAATTATAAAGATTATTTTTTACTAGACTACTAGGAATAATCAGGCCGTAATTAAACTTAAGAAGAAAAAGGAAATTGAAAAAGCTAATTTAAAATCTAAAATGATCATTTTAAAATGCAAAAGCTTAAATGGAAAAACGCTCAAACTGAAAGATGAAATTGAAAATGGAAATAAGAAGCAGGAAACATCAAATATGAAACTCAAAACCAGAAAAAAGTAAAAAGGTGCCTCCAGCCTCCTCATTTACAAACAACTTGAAAAGACAAATGGTGAAAAGATGAAATTTAAAATGCTAAATGCTGAAGTTCAAAAAAAAAAAAAAAAAAGGTTTTTCTATTTAGGCTTTTAATTTCCATTTTAACTTTTCCATTTCCTGTTTTGAGTTTCATATTTGATGTTTCTCGTTTATTTCCATTTTGATCTTTACAATTTAAGCTTTCAGTTTGAACGTTTCCATTTAAGCTTTTTCATTTTAAATGTCACTTTTTTCAGTCACTTTACTTTTTCAAATGATCATTTTACATTTTAAATTTGCTTTTTCAGTTTAATTGTGGCCTGATTAATCCTAGTAGTGTAGTAAAATAATCTTTTTAATTTTTTATCTCTTTTCATTTTTAATTTTAATTACGACCAAAAACATCCTCCATATCTAACATGGTGCTCTGCCTTTAAATGCTTTAATTTTAAAAACACACTTAAGTATGATCCTAGGAATGTTTTACAGGACAAACTGTGAATTTTTCTTGTTCCGTTACACCTCGACCAGAAACTTTAAACCACCTACAGAGGAATTAAAACGTCCGGCCTGAATAGTGGTCAACACCTTCTAAATGATGAAGATTAAAAACAGAAGAATGAAGAGAACAAAAAATTGCACACGTCTCTAGCCTTGATTCTTCAGAAGATTATCTCATCTCAGTACATCTTACATGACGGGGGGGGTGGGGGGGGGGGGGAACCGGAGCCGGCTGGCGGCAGGAAGTTGTGGTCGATCCGTGGCGGTTTGCCCAAAAGCTACAGTCAGAAATCTACAACGAGGCCGGCACGGAGGGAGCACGAGCTAAAAATCGATGCTGCAGGCTTCAGTAGTGAAACCCTCTACGGTGAGTACAGGGTCAGATCTCCCAGCAGCCATCTTGTCCTCCCAGTTTAATCAAAGTCCAGACCCCCCCCCCCACACAACCTCCCCGGGCCGGGAGCTTCCTCTGGTCCCAGACCAGAGGGCCTCAGAGGAAGTCCTTACAGTCTCAATGAGTCAGTGCCATCAGATGTAAGATCCAAAAGCCCATCCAACTCCCACCACCTTCATCCTCCTCTTCTTCATCCAAACCTCAGAGTCCTTCAGGCCGAGCAGCGGGGCGGGGGGGGGGCATCATACCTCGTGGAAGCAATCGGAGGGCGGGCTCCTCTCGACTCCCCTCCACCTCTCCACCTTCTTGATGGCCTCCGACACCACGCACACGGAGGAGGTGAGCGCCACCAGGAACAGCAGGTCTGGAGGAAGATCACACGCGTCACTGTTTTATACTGACAGGAAGTCGCACAACAGGACGTTAATCAAACCTAAATGAATAAACTTTACAACGAGACAGCTATCTGCAGTTTATTTCTCTTTTTTTAATGCAGCTCCTCCAGTTTCATCTCGGTACCATAATGTCCATTAACACTTCACACAACTAGAGCGGCAACTAACAAATATTTTCATTATTGATTAATCTGTTGATTGCTTTTCTTGTTTGCAAAATGTCAGAAAGTAGTAAACAAACTTCAGTTAGTTCTCAGAGCTCAGTGTGACGTGTTCAATTTAAAACAATTAGACCAGATATTCAATTTAAAGTCACATATGACAAAGAAAAACAATAAATTGTCACATTTGAGAAAATGGAACCATCATTTTTTGGCATTTTTTGATTATCAAAATAGTTGCTGATTCATTTTCTTTCGATCGACTAATTGATTAACAGACTGATCGTTGCAACTCCACATACGAGCTGTTCAGAGATGATTCAGAGGTTTTTTGGTGAAATATTCCTCTCAGACTGCTGCTCTTACCCAGAATGCTGAGGCTCTCCGTCTGGAAGACGTTCTGCAGAGGAGGGAAGTAGATGACGAGGAGCTGACCCATGATGGAGGCCAGGACGGCGTAACAGAACGTCCGGTTACTGCAGAGACCCATCTCATGAACCATACGAGTCTGGAGGAGCGACGGGACAACGTCACATGATTCCTGTTACTGTCACTTGGCTTTATATATATATATGTATACACACACACATATATATATATATATATATATATGTATATATATATATATATATATATATATATGTATATATATATGTATATATACACACACATATGGGTGTATGTGTCTACATTTGTTTTCTTTTTTAAGCTAAAATATATGTAAATATTGTAAGACAGCAGAAATAAAGCAATATAAATGTGTGGTCTCTTGCAATAAAGTAAAATATAATATAATGAATAATATAACATAAGACATAATTAACAATATAATATGTAATAATTTAATTAATTCATTAATTTATATACAGTACCACTGAAACTGGTACTGACTGGTACTAAATTAATTAAATAAAATACATTTTAACAATACAGCTGTAGAAAATATTCTGTTTGTGATTTTAGTAAAATTAAAAAATATCAAGAAAAAAATTAATGTCAATTAAACAGCAGTTTGTGTTTTCAGTAGAGACTGATGAATAGAATAGAATAAACAGTTCTTTAAAACATCAAAACATCAATAAAGAGTCGGTTTGAACGGAGCTGAGCGTCTCTCAGGTGCGTCTGAAGTTACCTGTGAACGGGAGCTCAGAGCGTTGAACATGTCGAAAAACACGAAGCAGGTGAAGGTCATGGTTGTGTCTCGAGGAGTGATCACGTTGTCCTGCAACTAAAAAAAACAAAAACAAACAAATTCTAAACATATTCAGCATAAAAAACGGTTTAAGTTCTTGTTTTTGTAGAAGAAACTTTTTATATTCAGTATATAAAACTGAATATTTGATCAATACTGAAACTTTAGCATCGTATTGACACAAATATCAAAAACTTCTAATGATTCACAGCCAAAAGGATCTAAAACAACATTATTATCATGACTGGTTTGCAGAAAAATGAATTAATTTCCTTTTTCAGCTCATTTACTGTTTTTGCTGCACAAATAATTTACTTTCTGAGCTTCTTCAAAAGATTTCTACACTTTTTTTTTTTTTTACAATCATACAGCAGCTTTTACAAGACCAGACAGATGGAAAAAGACAAGAAAACCATAAAACATTAATTTAAAAACTTCCTGTGTGTCATAAAACTCTTTCTAGGCATGAAGACGGCGTTAAAGCGAGCTACCTCTCTCCAGAAGACAAACAGCGTCCCGCAGACGATGATGAGAGCCGACACCAGGACTTTGACGATCAGACTGCGGGTGATGATGCTGTCTCTCACGTTACGAGGAGGCTTTCTGATCACGTCCCGATCCACAGGCTCCACCCCCAAACTGACAACAAACAAACAACAAACAACAAAGTCATAAACAGCATTTCTCTCACATAGTTAAAAATCATATTATTTTGGTGCAGGAGTGTTGTGAAAAGTAACAATGTTTATTTGATTTTATTACTTTGATATTTAAAGTAGAGCTTCATATGATAGACTGGCGTGAAAAGACTTTCTCTAAAAATCTTCAGATATGGATACAAACATTTATCAAATCAAATTAACAACTTTTCAACACCACACAGAGTTCAGTTTAATGACTTTTTCAAGGTCACAGAGTCTGATGGTTCTGACTGAAACGCCATAAAAACAGATTAAACAGCTTCCTGCAGCACAATCCACTGTTGCACCGCCTCACTTGTAGTTTATAGACGCTGAACGTCTCCCGACAGCCGCAAACACACAAAAACATCAGCAGGACAGCAGGAAAGAGACGAGATCTGAGAAATTTGTGAATGAAATTTAAGACTTTTTAACACCATCTAAGGCCTCTATTGAGGGAACAGAAAACTTTCCCCTTTAACAGCTGTTAGTATGATTTTTATCTGACCCTATGTACTTCACTGATTTTGGGTGTTGGACATGTGACATAAACATTTCAGAGTCTGCATGTCACCTGAGGTAACATGGTATGGCCCTTCAGGGGGACCTTAGAAATACAAACAATGGATCCATGGTCAAGTTTGGAACTGTTCCAGATGTGGGTTGTTGTGACACATAATATGTTATGAGGCAGCTGTCAATTACTTGATGGACGGCCCCCACTGACCTAGTGCCCATGGAAAACCTATGTTATTCATGTGATAAGATACAGATATGTAACCCCATATAAGCTATGCACCGACAGTGGTACGGTGCCCAGACCATCTTTGTACATGGAATGGACCCGATGGCCATCGTCTAATAAACGTCTACAAAATAAGAACTTCGCCAGCTCTTCCTTTGAACGATACATCATCACACATCCTTCCTTTCAACCGCTGAGCAGTTTCTGAATGATTGTTTTTAAAATGTAAAACATCTGTCGGTTCCTACGATGCCTCTACTGTACCTCTGAGCAGGAGGTCCGTCCATGATGATGTTGATCCACAGGATCTGCATGGCGTTCAGCGGGTTGGGGAAATTCATCAGCGTCGCCAAGGAGATGAGTGTGAGAGCTGCA